>NW_026062026.1:320000-322500 GCF_023897955.1 Schistocerca gregaria | reverse complement strand
CCACAGTTATCCAAGTAACGTGGGTACGATCTAAGGAACCATAACTGATTTAATGAGCCATTCGCGGTTTCACCTTAATGCGGCTTGTACTGAGACATGCATGGCTTAATCTTTGAGACAAGCATATGACTACTGGCAGGATCAACCAGGGAGCTGCGTCAACGAGAGCTGAGCAGCCGGCCGCCCGGGAGTGTGTCCCGAGGGCCCGCGCGAACACGCAAGCGTCCGCTCAATTATTCTGCAAACAGGAGGAGGCTGAGCTCCCCTGCACGATACACCTCGAAACCCTCTCAGGTCCCGGCGGCGCGCAGCGCCGTCCTAAGTACTTGGTCGGGTTCGAGAGAGGCGCAATCGCCCGGAGATAGGCGAGTAGACGCTTTCAGTGCGAACACCCGTGCTCCCAACTGAGCTTGCCGCTGCCGACAGAGGCCCGGGAGCGTGCTGTCGTGGCATTGCCGGCGGGAAACAACACGCGCCACCTACGGTGACCGGCAGCTCCAACGCCAGCGCCACAGAAGGGCAAAAACACGCGATCTAGTGTAAGCGAACTCTCCCAGCACAGCGCACGCGCCAACACGTCCGCAGAGCTGCGATACAAACCACCTGCGAGAACCGCTGGGGGCGACCGAGCAGCAGACGGCGTCGCGACGCCGAGTGCCGGGCGGCGGCGCATCCTCAACGCACACAGTCCGCAATCGGACCAGCACACTGCAGATGTCCACCGCGCTTCGCACCGGGCTCGGCAGAACCCACTTTGGCCGCCTGGCGCCGCGCGCAGGGTGCGCCGGCGCATAGCTGGGACGCCAGCCGGGCCCGTCGGCCGGCGCTCCTGCCACTGGGCGCCCCCCACCAGCCGGCTGTAGTGCGTGCGCTCACGCAGCGCGCGGCCAGCACGCCGGGCGGCCCCCCCTCACCGGCCGGGGACTGTCCCGCCAAGCCACAGCCTCGTATCGCTTCATACCCACATGGCCAACTCAGGTTCGGGGGCATGGCGGGTACCGCCGAAACAACCGGTTCACAGATGTACCGATCGTCGCTATCACCGATGCACCTGCAGCGCGAACAACCGCTCAACAACTGATTTCCAGTTCATTTGCGGATCTTTGGCAGCAAACGTATACGTCAATCTACATTTGCGAAATCTACGATTCTGGCATGCCTGCATGTTATGTGTCACGACACGCTACATCAGCCCACATACACACTGCGGCATGTACACGAGAGAACACGTGGAAGATGGTCCGCGCACGTGTGCAATGTCCCTTGCGCGGTCGACTGTCAACCGGCCTCTGTAGCATGTCGCAGATGTGGAACGCGGTCCACCGTGCTATCATGTTGTGTGGGGCAATACGATTAAATAGGAAAACCCTCGTCGCTACATCAACAGACGGCTCACGCTGATTCCCGGCAGAGGGAGGAGGGGGGGGGGGGCCAACATGCAATACTTTCGTCCGTACCTACTTACCACATGTCTGTACGGCGTACAACAGTGCAATCTCGCTGTAATGGGGAGACGAGACAAGTAGCATCGTGCACAACATATGGCCCTTATGATTCGCCATTGTAGGGCGCAGCCGGTGTACGGTCAAGCATGTGCCACATTATGTCACTCAGTACGTAACGACGGATGATCAGTGTGGGTTACGCGTACATCAGCGGACAGTCCACACAGGCCGTACCACAACGTACACTGACTGCATCGACAACCGAATGCAACTGAACAGCTGCAAGGCTCATTTCACAAACAAACGCCTGACCGACCAGCTTGGAAGGGCAGGAGGGGAGGGCGATATTCGTTCTGTAGCGGTACACCCTTCCAGTGGTTAGCGGGACTGTGTAGAAAGTACGCAACACTCGAAAGACCTTTATGTGAGGGTACGCACCATGGCATCAAGAAATACACATGACACCAGAGGATCCAAGCAGTGAACTATGTTCAGAGGGTTGCTGTTAGGCAAAGCTACATTCCTGTGACGTTACATGTGACAGTTAAGGTGCAGTGTAAGTTAGGTTAAGGTGCAGTGTAAGTTAGGTTAAGGTGCAGTGTAAGTTAGGTTAAGGTGCAGTGTAAGTTAGGTTAAGGTGCAGTGTAAGTTAGGTTAAGGTGCAGTGTAACTTAGGTTAAGGTGCAGTGTAACTTAGGTTAAGGTGCAGTGTAACTTAGGTTAAGGTGCAGTGTAAGTTAGGTTAAGGTGCAGTGTAAGTTAGGTTAAGGTGCAGTGTAACTTAGGTTAAGGTGCAGTGTAACTTAGGTTAAGGTGCAGTGTAACTTAGGTTAAGGTGCAGTGTAACTTAGGTTAAGGTGCAGTGTAACTTAGGTTAAGGTGCAGTGTAACTTAGGTTAAGGTGCAGTGTAACTTAGGTTAAGGTGCAGTGTAACTTAGGTTAAGGTGCAGTGTAACTTAGGTTAAGGTGCAGTGTAACTTAGGTTAAGGTGCAGTGTAACTTAGGTTAAGGTGCAGTGTAACTTAGGTTAAGGTGCAGTGTAACTTAGGTTAAG
>NW_026062026.1:307500-312500 GCF_023897955.1 Schistocerca gregaria | reverse complement strand
GGACCCTCCCGAACACCACATGCCACGACAGGCGGCAGCCTGCGGGGTTCGGTGCTGGACTCTTCCCTGTTCGCTCGCCGCTACTGGGGGAATCCTTGTTAGTTTCTTTTCCTCCGCTTAGTAATATGCTTAAATTCAGCGGGTAGTCTCGCCTGCTCTGAGGTCGTTGTACGAGGTGTCGCACGCCACACCGCCAGCCGGCTGTGCACGCTACCGAGAAAGCACCGGTATGCGAACCGCCAGGCGACGGGCGCGCATCGCACGTTTAAGGAGACGCGGCCGGCCACACAGGCGACCACGACACTCCCAGGCGCCCGAAGCGGGACAAACGCCGCGCGCTTCAGTATACGTAGCCGACCCTCAGCCAGACGTGGCCCGGGAACGGAATCCATGGACCGCAATGTGCGTTCGAAACGTCGATGTTCATGTGTCCTGCAGTTCACATGTCGACGCGCAATTTGCTGCGTTCTTCATCGACCCACGAGCCGAGTGATCCACCGTCCTGGGTGATCTTTATCTTTTCAGTTCTCCACCGTCTCTTTCAAGACAGTTGCAGAGGCGGGACTGAGGCGTTTGACGGCCCCTGTTCCATTACTTTGTGTCCAACGGCCTGACGGCCGATGGGCGTCGTACGGCTCCACACCGGAGCGGACAGGCACTCGGGCGAAAGTCATTCAAAACCGGCGCCAGGCGCCAGGTGCCGCAGGCCAGCCGCTCCAGAGCTTCAGCGCTCGTACCACACAACAACACTTGCGCTAGTTTTGAGAGGCACGCGTGGTTCCGCACGCGGCGCACGGCTACTGCCGTACAGGTAGCGTGTTGCGCGACACGACACGCACATCGAAAGACATGCAGTCTAGTCGGTAATGATCCTTCCGCAGGTTCACCTACGGAAACCTTGTTACGACTTTTACTTCCTCTAAATGATCAAGTTTGGTCATCTTTCCGGTAGCATCGGCAACGACAGAGTCGATGCCGCGTACCAGTCCGAAGACCTCACTAAATCATTCAATCGGTAGTAGCGACGGGCGGTGTGTACAAAGGGCAGGGACGTAATCAACGCGAGCTTATGTCTCGCGCTTACTGGGAATTCCTCGTTCATGGGGAACAATTGCAAGCCCCAATCCCTAGCACGAAGGAGGTTCAGCGGGTTACCCCGACCTTTCGGCCTAGGAAGACACGCTGATTCCTTCAGTGTAGCGCGCGTGCGGCCCAGAACATCTAAGGGCATCACAGACCTGTTATTGCTCAATCTCGTGCGGCTAGAAGCCGCCTGTCCCTCTAAGAAGAAAAGTAATCGCTGACAGCACGAAGGATGTCACGCGACTAGTTAGCAGGCTAGAGTCTCGTTCGTTATCGGAATTAACCAGACAAATCGCTCCACCAACTAAGAACGGCCATGCACCACCACCCACCGAATCAAGAAAGAGCTATCAATCTGTCAATCCTTCCGGTGTCCGGGCCTGGTGAGGTTTCCCGTGTTGAGTCAAATTAAGCCGCAGGCTCCACTCCTGGTGGTGCCCTTCCGTCAATTCCTTTAAGTTTCAGCTTTGCAACCATACTTCCCCCGGAACCCAAAAGCTTTGGTTTCCCGGAGGCTGCCCGCCGAGTCATCGGAGGAACTGCGGCGGATCGCTGGCTGGCATCGTTTATGGTTAGAACTAGGGCGGTATCTGATCGCCTTCGAACCTCTAACTTTCGTTCTTGATTAATGAAAACATACTTGGCAAATGCTTTCGCTTCTGTTCGTCTTGCGACGATCCAAGAATTTCACCTCTAACGTCGCAATACGAATGCCCCCGCCTGTCCCTATTAATCATTACCTCGGGTTCCGAAAACCAACAAAATAGAACCGAGGTCCTATTCCATTATTCCATGCACACAGTATTCAGGCGGGCTTGCCTGCTTTAAGCACTCTAATTTGTTCAAAGTAAACGTGCCGGCCCACCGAGACACTCAACTAAGAGCACCCTGGTAGGATTTCAACGGGGTCCGCCTCGGGACGCGCAAGCACGCCTTCGGCTCGCCCCACCGGCAGGACGTCCCACGATACATGCCAGTTAAACACCGACGGGCGGTGAACCAACAGCGTGGGACACAAATCCAACTACGAGCTTTTTAACCGCAACAACTTTAATATACGCTATTGGAGCTGGAATTACCGCGGCTGCTGGCACCAGACTTGCCCTCCAATAGATACTCGTTAAAGGATTTAAAGTGTACTCATTCCGATTACGGGGCCTCGGATGAGTCCCGTATCGTTATTTTTCGTCACTACCTCCCCGTGCCGGGAGTGGGTAATTTGCGCGCCTGCTGCCTTCCTTGGATGTGGTAGCCGTTTCTCAGGCTCCCTCTCCGGAATCGAACCCTGATTCCCCGTTACCCGTTACAACCATGGTAGGCGCAGAACCTACCATCGACAGTTGATAAGGCAGACATTTGAAAGATGCGTCGCCGGTACGAGGACCGTGCGATCAGCCCAAAGTTATTCAGAGTCACCAAGGCAAACGGACCAGACGAGCCAATCCGATTGGTTTTGATCTAATAAAAGCGTCCCTTCCATCTCTGGTCGGGACTCTGTTTGCATGTATTAGCTCTAGAATTACCACAGTTATCCAAGTAACGTGGGTACGATCTAAGGAACCATAACTGATTTAATGAGCCATTCGCAGTTTCACCTTAATGCGGCTTGTACTGAGACATGCATGGCTTAATCTTTGAGACAAGCATATGACTACTGGCAGGATCAACCAGGGAGCTGCGTCAACGAGAGCTGAGCAGCCGGCCGCCCGGGAGTGTGTCCCGAGGGCCCGCGCGAACACGCAAGCGTCCGCTCAATTATTCTGCAAACAGGAGGAGGCTGAGCTCCCCTGCACGATACACCTCGAAACCCTCTCAGGTCCCGGCGGCGCGCAGCGCCGTCCTAAGTACTTGGTCGGGTTCGAGAGAGGCGCAATCGCCCGGAGATAGGCGAGTAGACGCTTTCAGTGCGAACACCCGTGCTCCCAACTGAGCTTGCCGCTGCCGACAGAGGCCCGGGAGCGTGCTGTCGTGGCATTGCCGGCGGGAAACAACACGCGCCACCTACGGTGACCGGCAGCTCCAACGCCAGCGCCACAGAAGGGCAAAGCCCCACTTGGGTGCAGAAGCGAACTCTCCCAGCACAGCGCACGCGCCAACACGTCCGCAGAGCTGCGATACAAACCACCTGCGAGAACCGCTGGGGGCGACCGAGCAGCAGACGGCGTCGCGACGCCGAGTGCCGGGCGGCGGCGCATCCTCAACGCACACAGTCCGCAATCGGACCAGCACACTGCAGATGTCCACCGCGCTTCGCACCGGGCTCGGCAGAACCCACTTTGGCCGCCTGGCGCCGCGCGCAGGGTGCGCCGGCGCATAGCTGGGACGCCAGCCGGGCCCGTCGGCCGGCGCTCCTGCCACTGGGCGCCCCCCACCAGCCGGCTGTAGTGCGTGCGCTCACGCAGCGCGCGGCCAGCACGCCGGGCGGCCCCCCCTCACCGGCCGGGGACTGTCCCGCCAAGCCACAGCCTCGTATCGCTTCATACCCACATGGCCAACTCAGGTTCGGGGGCATGGCGGGTACCGCCGAAACAACCGGTTCACAGATGTACCGATCGTCGCTATCACCGATGCACCTGCAGCGCGAACAACCGCTCAACAACTGATTTCCAGTTCATTTGCGGATCTTTGGCAGCAAACGTATACGTCAATCTACATTTGCGAAATCTACGATTCTGGCATGCCTGCATGTTATGTGTCACGACACGCTACATCAGCCCACATACACACTGCGGCATGTACACGAGAGAACACGTGGAAGATGGTCCGCGCACGTGTGCAATGTCCCTTGCGCGGTCGACTGTCAACCGGCCTCTGTAGCATGTCGCAGATGTGGAACGCGGTCCACCGTGCTATCATGTTGTGTGGGGCAATACGATTAAATAGGAAAACCCTCGTCGCTACATCAACAGACGGCTCACGCTGATTCCCGGCAGAGGGAGGAGGGGGGGGGGGGGGCCAACATGCAATACTTTCGTCCGTACCTACTTACCACATGTCTGTACGGCGTACAACAGTGCAATCTCGCTGTAATGGGGAGACGAGACAAGTAGCATCGTGCACAACATATGGCCCTTATGATTCGCCATTGTAGGGCGCAGCCGGTGTACGGTCAAGCATGTGCCACATTATGTCACTCAGTACGTAACGACGGATGATCAGTGTGGGTTACGCGTACATCAGCGGACAGTCCACACAGGCCGTACCACAACGTACACTGACTGCATCGACAACCGAATGCAACTGAACAGCTGCAAGGCTCATTTCACAAACAAACGCCTGACCGACCAGCTTGGAAGGGCAGGAGGGGAGGGCGATATTCGTTCTGTAGCGGTACACCCTTCCAGTGGTTAGCGGGACTGTGTAGAAAGTACGCAACACTCGAAAGACCTTTGTGTGAGGGTACGCACCATGGCATCAAGAAATACACATGACACCAGAGGATCCAAGCAGTGAACTATGTTCAGAGGGTTGCTGTTAGGCAAAGCTACATTCCTGTGACGTTACATGTGACAGTTAAGGTGCAGTGTAAGTTAGGTTAAGGTGCAGTGTAAGTTAGGTTAAGGTGCAGTGTAAGTTAGGTTAAGGTGCAGTGTAAGTTAGGTTAAGGTGCAGTGTAACTTAGGTTAAGGTGCAGTGTAACTTAGGTTAAGGTGCAGTGTAACTTAGGTTAAGGTGCAGTGTAAGTTAGGTTAAGGTGCAGTGTAACTTAGGTTAAGGTGCAGTGTAACTTAGGTTAAGGTGCAGTGTAACTTAGGTTAAGGTGCAGTGTAACTTAGGTTAAGGTGCAGTGTAACTTAGGTTAAGGTGCAGTGTAACTTAGGTTAAGGTGCAGTGTAACTTAGGTTAAGGTGCAGTGTAACTTAGGTTAAGGTGCAGTGTAACTTAGGTTAAGGTGCAGTGTAACTTAGGTTAAGGTG
>NW_026062026.1:295000-297500 GCF_023897955.1 Schistocerca gregaria | reverse complement strand
CTCCCCGTGCCGGGAGTGGGTAATTTGCGCGCCTGCTGCCTTCCTTGGATGTGGTAGCCGTTTCTCAGGCTCCCTCTCCGGAATCGAACCCTGATTCCCCGTTACCCGTTACAACCATGGTAGGCGCAGAACCTACCATCGACAGTTGATAAGGCAGACATTTGAAAGATGCGTCGCCGGTACGAGGACCGTGCGATCAGCCCAAAGTTATTCAGAGTCACCAAGGCAAACGGACCAGACGAGCCAATCCGATTGGTTTTGATCTAATAAAAGCGTCCCTTCCATCTCTGGTCGGGACTCTGTTTGCATGTATTAGCTCTAGAATTACCACAGTTATCCAAGTAACGTGGGTACGATCTAAGGAACCATAACTGATTTAATGAGCCATTCGCGGTTTCACCTTAATGCGGCTTGTACTGAGAAATGCATGGCTTAATCTTTGAGACAAGCATATGACTACTGGCAGGATCAACCAGGGAGCTGCGTCAACGAGAGCTGAGCAGCCGGCCGCCCGGGAGTGTGTCCCGAGGGCCCGCGCGAACACGCAAGCGTCCGCTCAATTATTCTGCAAACAGGAGGAGGCTGAGCTCCCCTGCACGATACACCTCGAAACCCTCTCAGGTCCCGGCGGCGCGCAGCGCCGTCCTAAGTACTTGGTCGGGTTCGAGAGAGGCGCAATCGCCCGGAGATAGGCGAGTAGACGCTTTCAGTGCGAACACCCGTGCTCCCAACTGAGCTTGCCGCTGCCGACAGAGGCCCGGGAGCGTGCTGTCGTGGCATTGCCGGCGGGAAACAACACGCGCCACCTACGGTGACCGGCAGCTCCAACGCCAGCGCCACAGAAGGGCAAAGCCCCACTTGGGTGCAGAAGCGAACTCTCCCAGCACAGCGCACGCGCCAACACGTCCGCAGAGCTGCGATACAAACCACCTGCGAGAACCGCTGGGGGCGACCGAGCAGCAGACGGCGTCGCGACGCCGAGTGCCGGGCGGCGGCGCATCCTCAACGCACACAGTCCGCAATCGGACCAGCACACTGCAGATGTCCACCGCGCTTCGCACCGGGCTCGGCAGAACCCACTTTGGCCGCCTGGCGCCGCGCGCAGGGTGCGCCGGCGCATAGCTGGGACGCCAGCCGGGCCCGTCGGCCGGCGCTCCTGCCACTGGGCGCCCCCCACCAGCCGGCTGTAGTGCGTGCGCTCACGCAGCGCGCGGCCAGCACGCCGGGCGGCCCCCCCTCACCGGCCGGGGACTGTCCCGCCAAGCCACAGCCTCGTATCGCTTCATACCCACATGGCCAACTCAGGTTCGGGGGCATGGCGGGTACCGCCGAAACAACCGGTTCACAGATGTACCGATCGTCGCTATCACCGATGCACCTGCAGCGCGAACAACCGCTCAACAACTGATTTCCAGTTCATTTGCGGATCTTTGGCAGCAAACGTATACGTCAATCTACATTTGCGAAATCTACGATTCTGGCATGCCTGCATGTTATGTGTCACGACACGCTACATCAGCCCACATACACACTGCGGCATGTACACGAGAGAACACGTGGAAGATGGTCCGCGCACGTGTGCAATGTCCCTTGCGCGGTCGACTGTCAACCGGCCTCTGTAGCATGTCGCAGATGTGGAACGCGGTCCACCGTGCTATCATGTTGTGTGGGGCAATACGATTAAATAGGAAAACCCTCGTCGCTACATCAACAGACGGCTCACGCTGATTCCCGGCAGAGGGAGGAGGGGGGGGGGGGGGGCCAACATGCAATACTTTCGTCCGTACCTACTTACCACATGTCTGTACGGCGTACAACAGTGCAATCTCGCTGTAATGGGGAGACGAGACAAGTAGCATCGTGCACAACATATGGCCCTTATGATTCGCCATTGTAGGGCGCAGCCGGTGTACGGTCAAGCATGTGCCACATTATGTCACTCAGTACGTAACGACGGATGATCAGTGTGGGTTACGCGTACATCAGCGGACAGTCCACACAGGCCGTACCACAACGTACACTGACTGCATCGACAACCGAATGCAACTGAACAGCTGCAAGGCTCATTTCACAAACAAACGCCTGACCGACCAGCTTGGAAGGGCAGGAGGGGAGGGCGATATTCGTTCTGTAGCGGTACACCCTTCCAGTGGTTAGCGGGACTGTGTAGAAAGTACGCAACACTCGAAAGACCTTTATGTGAGGGTACGCACCATGGCATCAAGAAATACACATGACACCAGAGGATCCAAGCAGTGAACTATGTTCAGAGGGTTGCTGTTAGGCAAAGCTACATTCCTGTGACGTTACATGTGACAGTTAAGGTGCAGTGTAAGTTAGGTTAAGGTGCAGTGTAAGTTAGGTTAAGGTGCAGTGTAAGTTAGGTTAAGGTGCAGTGTAAGTTAGGTTAAGGTGCAGTGTAACTTAGGTTAAGGTGCAGTGTAACTTAGGTTAAGGTGCAGTGTAAGTTAGGTTAAGGTGCAGTGTAACTTAGGTTAAG
>NW_026062026.1:282500-285000 GCF_023897955.1 Schistocerca gregaria | reverse complement strand
AACAGGAGGAGGCTGAGCTCCCCTGCACGATACACCTCGAAACCCTCTCAGGTCCCGGCGGCGCGCAGCGCCGTCCTAAGTACTTGGTCGGGTTCGAGAGAGGCGCAATCGCCCGGAGATAGGCGAGTAGACGCTTTCAGTGCGAACACCCGTGCTCCCAACTGAGCTTGCCGCTGCCGACAGAGGCCCGGGAGCGTGCTGTCGTGGCATTGCCGGCGGGAAACAACACGCGCCACCTACGGTGACCGGCAGCTCCAACGCCAGCGCCACAGAAGGGCAAAGCCCCACTTGGGTGCAGAAGCGAACTCTCCCAGCACAGCGCACGCGCCAACACGTCCGCAGAGCTGCGATACAAACCACCTGCGAGAACCGCTGGGGGCGACCGAGCAGCAGACGGCGTCGCGACGCCGAGTGCCGGGCGGCGGCGCATCCTCAACGCACACATTCCGCAATCGGACCAGCACACTGCAGATGTCCACCGCGCTTCGCACCGGGCTCGGCAGAACCCACTTTGGCCGCCTGGCGCCGCGCGCAGGGTGCGCCGGCGCATAGCTGGGACGCCAGCCGGGCCCGTCGGCCGGCGCTCCTGCCACTGGGCGCCCCCCACCAGCCGGCTGTAGTGCGTGCGCTCACGCAGCGCGCGGCCAGCACGCCGGGCGGCCCCCCCTCACCGGCCGGGGACTGTCCCGCCAAGCCACAGCCTCGTATCGCTTCATACCCACATGGCCAACTCAGGTTCGGGGGCATGGCGGGTACCGCCGAAACAACCGGTTCACAGATGTACCGATCGTCGCTATCACCGATGCACCTGCAGCGCGAACAACCGCTCAACAACTGATTTCCAGTTCATTTGCGGATCTTTGGCAGCAAACGTATACGTCAATCTACATTTGCGAAATCTACGATTCTGGCATGCCTGCATGTTATGTGTCACGACACGCTACATCAGCCCACATACACACTGCGGCATGTACACGAGAGAACACGTGGAAGATGGTCCGCGCACGTGTGCAATGTCCCTTGCGCGGTCGACTGTCAACCGGCCTCTGTAGCATGTCGCAGATGTGGAACGCGGTCCACTGTGCTATCATGTTGTGTGGGGCAATACGATTAAATAGGAAAACCCTCGTCGCTACATCAACAGACGGCTCACGCTGATTCCCGGCAGAGGGAGGAGGGGGGGGGGGGGGCCAACATGCAATACTTTCGTCCGTACCTACTTACCACATGTCTGTACGGCGTACAACAGTGCAATCTCGCTGTAATGGGGAGACGAGACAAGTAGCATCGTGCACAACATATGGCCCTTATGATTCGCCATTGTAGGGCGCAGCCGGTGTACGGTCAAGCATGTGCCACATTATGTCACTCAGTACGTAACGACGGATGATCAGTGTGGGTTACGCGTACATCAGCGGACAGTCCACACAGGCCGTACCACAACGTACACTGACTGCATCGACAACCGAATGCAACTGAACAGCTGCAAGGCTCATTTCACAAACAAACGCCTGACCGACCAGCTTGGAAGGGCAGGAGGGGAGGGCGATATTCGTTCTGTAGCGGTACACCCTTCCAGTCGTTAGCGGGACTGTGTAGAAAGTACGCAACACTCGAAAGACCTTTATGTGAGGGTACGCACCATGGCATCAAGAAATACACATGACACCAGAGGATCCAAGCAGTGAACTATGTTCAGAGGGTTGCTGTTAGGCAAAGCTACATTCCTGTGACGTTACATGTGACAGTTAAGGTGCAGTGTAAGTTAGGTTAAGGTGCAGTGTAAGTTAGGTTAAGGTGCAGTGTAAGTTAGGTTAAGGTGCAGTGTAACTTAGGTTAAGGTGCAGTGTAACTTAGGTTAAGGTGCAGTGTAAGTTAGGTTAAGGTGCAGTGTAACTTAGGTTAAGGTGCAGTGTAACTTAGGTTAAGGTGCAGTGTAACTTAGGTTAAGGTGCAGTGTAACTTAGGTTAAGGTGCAGTGTAACTTAGGTTAAGGTGCAGTGTAACTTAGGTTAAGGTGCAGTGTAACTTAGGTTAAGGTGCAGTGTAACTTAGGTTAAGGTGCAGTGTAACTTAGGTTAAGGTGCAGTGTAACTTAGGTTAAGGTGCAGTGTAACTTAGGTTAAGGTGCAGTGTAACTTAGGTTAAGGTGCAGTGTAACTTAGGTTAAGGTGCAGTGTAACTTAGGTTAAGGTGCAGTGTAACTTAGGTTAAGGTGCAGTGTAACTTAGGTTAAGGTGCAGTGTAACTTAGGTTAAGGTGCAGTGTAACTTAGGTTAAGGTGCAGTGTAACTTAGGTTAAGGTGCAGTGTAACTTAGGTTAAGGTGCAGTGTAAGTTAGGTTAAGGTGCAGTGTAAGTTAGGTTAAGGTGCAGTGTAAGTTAGGTTAAGGTGCAGCGTAACTTAGGTTAAGGTGCAGCGTAACTTAGGTTAAGGTGCAGCGTAACTTAGGTTAAGGTGCAGCGTAACTTAGGTTAAGGTGCAGCGTAACTTAGGTTAA
>NW_026062026.1:270000-275000 GCF_023897955.1 Schistocerca gregaria | reverse complement strand
AACAATTGCAAGCCCCAATCCCTAGCACGAAGGAGGTTCAGCGGGTTACCCCGACCTTTCGGCCTAGGAAGACACGCTGATTCCTTCAGTGTAGCGCGCGTGCGGCCCAGAACATCTAAGGGCATCACAGACCTGTTATTGCTCAATCTCGTGCGGCTAGAAGCCGCCTGTCCCTCTAAGAAGAAAAGTAATCGCTGACAGCACGAAGGATGTCACGCGACTAGTTAGCAGGCTAGAGTCTCGTTCGTTATCGGAATTAACCAGACAAATCGCTCCACCAACTAAGAACGGCCATGCACCACCACCCACCGAATCAAGAAAGAGCTATCAATCTGTCAATCCTTCCGGTGTCCGGGCCTGGTGAGGTTTCCCGTGTTGAGTCAAATTAAGCCGCAGGCTCCACTCCTGGTGGTGCCCTTCCGTCAATTCCTTTAAGTTTCAGCTTTGCAACCATACTTCCCCCGGAACCCAAAAGCTTTGGTTTCCCGGAGGCTGCCCGCCGAGTCATCGGAGGAACTGCGGCGGATCGCTGGCTGGCATCGTTTATGGTTAGAACTAGGGCGGTATCTGATCGCCTTCGAACCTCTAACTTTCGTTCTTGATTAATGAAAACATACTTGGCAAATGCTTTCGCTTCTGTTCGTCTTGCGACGATCCAAGAATTTCACCTCTAACGTCGCAATACGAATGCCCCCGCCTGTCCCTATTAATCATTACCTCGGGTTCCGAAAACCAACAAAATAGAACCGAGGTCCTATTCCATTATTCCATGCACACAGTATTCAGGCGGGCTTGCCTGCTTTAAGCACTCTAATTTGTTCAAAGTAAACGTGCCGGCCCACCGAGACACTCAACTAAGAGCACCCTGGTAGGATTTCAACGGGGTCCGCCTCGGGACGCGCAAGCACGCCTTCGGCTCGCCCCACCGGCAGGACGTCCCACGATACATGCCAGTTAAACACCGACGGGCGGTGAACCAACAGCGTGGGACACAAATCCAACTACGAGCTTTTTAACCGCAACAACTTTAATATACGCTATTGGAGCTGGAATTACCGCGGCTGCTGGCACCAGACTTGCCCTCCAATAGATACTCGTTAAAGGATTTAAAGTGTACTCATTCCGATTACGGGGCCTCGGATGAGTCCCGTATCGTTATTTTTCGTCACTACCTCCCCGTGCCGGGAGTGGGTAATTTGCGCGCCTGCTGCCTTCCTTGGATGTGGTAGCCGTTTCTCAGGCTCCCTCTCCGGAATCGAACCCTGATTCCCCGTTACCCGTTACAACCATGGTAGGCGCAGAACCTACCATCGACAGTTGATAAGGCAGACATTTGAAAGATGCGTCGCCGGTACGAGGACCGTGCGATCAGCCCAAAGTTATTCAGAGTCACCAAGGCAAACGGACCAGACGAGCCAATCCGATTGGTTTTGATCTAATAAAAGCGTCCCTTCCATCTCTGGTCGGGACTCTGTTTGCATGTATTAGCTCTAGAATTACCACAGTTATCCAAGTAACGTGGGTACGATCTAAGGAACCATAACTGATTTAATGAGCCATTCGCGGTTTCACCTTAATGCGGCTTGTACTGAGACATGCATGGCTTAATCTTTGAGACAAGCATATGACTACTGGCAGGATCAACCAGGGAGCTGCGTCAACGAGAGCTGAGCAGCCGGCCGCCCGGGAGTGTGTCCCGAGGGCCCGCGCGAACACGCAAGCGTCCGCTCAATTATTCTGCAAACAGGAGGAGGCTGAGCTCCCCTGCACGATACACCTCGAAACCCTCTCAGGTCCCGGCGGCGCGCAGCGCCGTCCTAAGTACTTGGTCGGGTTCGAGAGAGGCGCAATCGCCCGGAGATAGGCGAGTAGACGCTTTCAGTGCGAACACCCGTGCTCCCAACTGAGCTTGCCGCTGCCGACAGAGGCCCGGGAGCGTGCTGTCGTGGCATTGCCGGCGGGAAACAACACGCGCCACCTACGGTGACCGGCAGCTCCAACGCCAGCGCCACAGAAGGGCAAAGCCCCACTTGGGTGCAGAAGCGAACTCTCCCAGCACAGCGCACGCGCCAACACGTCCGCAGAGCTGCGATACAAACCACCTGCGAGAACCGCTGGGGGCGACCGAGCAGCAGACGGCGTCGCGACGCCGAGTGCCGGGCGGCGGCGCATCCTCAACGCACACAGTCCACAATCGGACCAGCACACTGCAGATGTCCACCGCGCTTCGCACCGGGCTCGGCAGAACCCACTTTGGCCGCCTGGCGCCGCGCGCAGGGTGCGCCGGCGCATAGCTGGGACGCCAGCCGGGCCCGTCGGCCGGCGCTCCTGCCACTGGGCGCCCCCCACCAGCCGGCTGTAGTGCGTGCGCTCACGCAGCGCGCGGCCAGCACGCCGGGCGGCCCCCCCTCACCGGCCGGGGACTGTCCCGCCAAGCCACAGCCTCGTATCGCTTCATACCCACATGGCCAACTAAGGTTCGGGGGCATGGCGGGTACCGCCGAAACAACCGGTTCACAGATGTACCGATCGTCGCTATCACCGATGCACCTGCAGCGCGAACAACCGCTCAACAACTGATTTCCAGTTCATTTGCGGATCTTTGGCAGCAAACGTATACGTCAATCTACATTTGCGAAATCTACGATTCTGGCATGCCTGCATGTTATGTGTCACGACACGCTACATCAGCCCACATACACACTGCGGCATGTACACGAGAGAACACGTGGAAGATGGTCCGCGCACGTGTGCAATGTCCCTTGCGCGGTCGACTGTCAACCGGCCTCTGTAGCATGTCGCAGATGTGGAACGCGGTCCACCGTGCTATCATGTTGTGTGGGGCAATACGATTAAATAGGAAAACCCTCGTCGCTACATCAACAGACGGCTCACGCTGATTCCCGGCAGAGGGAGGAGGGGGGGGGGGGCCAACATGCAATACTTTCGTCCGTACCTACTTACCACATGTCTGTACGGCGTACAACAGTGCAATCTCGCTGTAATGGGGAGACGAGACAAGTAGCATCGTGCACAACATATGGCCCTTATGATTCGCCATTGTAGGGCGCAGCCGGTGTACGGTCAAGCATGTGCCACATTATGTCACTCAGTACGTAACGACGGATGATCAGTGTGGGTTACGCGTACATCAGCGGACAGTCCACACAGGCCGTACCACAACGTACACTGACTGCATCGACAACCGAATGCAACTGAACAGCTGCAAGGCTCATTTCACAAACAAACGCCTGACCGACCAGCTTGGAAGGGCAGGAGGGGAGGGCGATATTCGTTCTGTAGCGGTACACCCTTCCAGTGGTTAGCGGGACTGTGTAGAAAGTACGCAACACTCGAAAGACCTTTATGTGAGGGTACGCACCATGGCATCAAGAAATACACATGACACCAGAGGATCCAAGCAGTGAACTATGTTCAGAGGGTTGCTGTTAGGCAAAGCTACATTCCTGTGACGTTACATGTGACAGTTAAGGTGCAGTGTAAGTTAGGTTAAGGTGCAGTGTAAGTTAGGTTAAGGTGCAGTGTAAGTTAGGTTAAGGTGCAGTGTAAGTTAGGTTAAGGTGCAGTGTAACTTAGGTTAAGGTGCAGTGTAACTTAGGTTAAGGTGCAGTGTAAGTTAGGTTAAGGTGCAGTGTAAGTTAGGTTAAGGTGCAGTGTAACTTAGGTTAAGGTGCAGTGTAACTTAGGTTAAGGTGCAGTGTAACTTAGGTTAAGGTGCAGTGTAACTTAGGTTAAGGTGCAGTGTAACTTAGGTTAAGGTGCAGTGTAACTTAGGTTAAGGTGCAGTGTAACTTAGGTTAAGGTGCAGTGTAACTTAGGTTAAGGTGCAGTGTAACTTAGGTTAAGGTGCAGTGTAACTTAGGTTAAGGTGCAGTGTAACTTAGGTTAAGGTGCAGTGTAACTTAGGTTAAGGTGCAGTGTAACTTAGGTTAAGGTGCAGTGCAACTTAGGTTAAGGTGCAGTGTAACTTAGGTTAAGGTGCAGTGTAACTTAGGTTAAGGTGCAGTGTAACTTAGGTTAAGGTGCAGTGTAACTTAGGTTAAGGTGCAGTGTAACTTAGGTTAAGGTGCAGCGTAAGTTAGGTTAAGGTGCAGCGTAACTTAGGTTAAGGTGCAGCGTAACTTAGGTTAAGGTGCAGCGTAACTTAGGTTAAGGTGCAGCGTAACTTAGGTTAAGGTGCAGCGTAACTTAGGTTAAGGTGCAGCGTAACTTAGGTTAAGGTGCAGCGTGGGTTAGGTTAGGGGCCAACGTGGGTTAGGTTAGGGGCCAACGTGGGTTAGGTTAGGGGCCAACGTGGGTTAGGTTAGGGGCCAACGTGGGTTAGGTTAGGGGCCAACGTGGGTTAGGTTAGGGGCCAACGTGGGTTAGGTTAAGGGCCAACGTGGGTTAGGTTAAGGGCCAACGTGGGTTAGGTTAAGGGCCAACGTGGGTTAGGTTAAGGGCCAACGTGGGTTAGGTTAAGGGCCAACGTGGGTTAGGTTAAGGGCCAACGTGGGTTAGGTTAAGGGCCAACGTGGGTTAGGTTAAGGGCCAACGTGGGTTAGGTTAAGGGCCAACGTGGGTTAGGTTAAGGGCCAACGTGGGTTAGGTTAAGGGCCAACGTGGGTAAGGTTAGGGGCCAACGTGGGTAAGGTTAAGGGCCAACGTGGGTTAGGTTAAGGGCCAATGTGGGTTAGGTTAAGGGCCAACGTGGGTTAGGTTAAGGGCCAACGTGGGTTAGGTTAAGGGCCAACGTGGGTTAGGTTAAGGGCCAACGTGGGTTAGGTTAAGGGCCAATGTGGGTTAGGTTAAGGGCCAACGTGGGTTAGGTTAAGGGCCAACGTGGGTTAGGTTAAGGGCCAACGTGGGTTAGGTTAAGGGCCAACGTGGGTTAGGTTAAGGGCCAACGTGGGTTAGGTTGCCAGAGATGTGTCAAATCAGGATGTACGTTTGGCTGGTGTCAGGTGGTGGGTTGGTTCGATGCCTTTATAAGGGGTGTG
>NW_026062026.1:257500-260000 GCF_023897955.1 Schistocerca gregaria | reverse complement strand
AGGCCGTACCACAACGTACACTGACTGCATCGACAACCGAATGCAACTGAACAGCTGCAAGGCTCATTTCACAAACAAACGCCTGACCGACCAGCTTGGAAGGGCAGGAGGGGAGGGCGATATTCGTTCTGTAGCGGTACACCCTTCCAGTGGTTAGCGGGACTGTGTAGAAAGTACGCAACACTCGAAAGACCTTTATGTGAGGGTACGCACCATGGCATCAAGAAATACACATGACACCAGAGGATCCAAGCAGTGAACTATGTTCAGAGGGTTGCTGTTAGGCAAAGCTACATTCCTGTGACGTTACATGTGACAGTTAAGGTGCAGTGTAAGTTAGGTTAAGGTGCAGTGTAAGTTAGGTTAAGGTGCAGTGTAAGTTAGGTTAAGGTGCAGTGTAAGTTAGGTTAAGGTGCAGTGTAAGTTAGGTTAAGGTGCAGTGTAAGTTAGGTTAAGGTGCAGTGTAACTTAGGTTAAGGTGCAGTGTAACTTAGGTTAAGGTGCAGTGTAACTTAGGTTAAGGTGCAGTGTAAGTTAGGTTAAGGTGCAGTGTAACTTAGGTTAAGGTGCAGTGTAACTTAGGTTAAGGTGCAGTGTAACTTAGGTTAAGGTGCAGTGTAACTTAGGTTAAGGTGCAGTGTAACTTAGGTTAAGGTGCAGTGTAACTTAGGTTAAGGTGCAGTGTAACTTAGGTTAAGGTGCAGTGTAACTTAGGTTAAGGTGCAGTGTAACTTAGGTTAAGGTGCAGTGTAACTTAGGTTAAGGTGCAGTGTAACTTAGGTTAAGGTGCAGTGTAACTTAGGTTAAGGTGCAGTGTAACTTAGGTTAAGGTGCAGTGTAACTTAGGTTAAGGTGCAGTGTAACTTAGGTTAAGGTGCAGTGTAACTTAGGTTAAGGTGCAGTGTAACTTAGGTTAAGGTGCAGTGTAACTTAGGTTAAGGTGCAGTGTAACTTAGGTTAAGGTGCAGTGTAAGTTAGGTTAAGGTGCAGTGTAAGTTAGGTTAAGGTGCAGCGTAACTTAGGTTAAGGTGCAGCGTAACTTAGGTTAAGGTGCAGCGTAACTTAGGTTAAGGTGCAGCGTAACTTAGGTTAAGGTGCAGCCTAACTTAGGTTAAGGTGCAGCGTAACTTAGGTTAAGGTGCAGCGTAACTTAGGTTAGGGGCCAACGTGGGTTAGGTTAGGGGCCAACGTGGGTTAGGTTAGGGGCCAACGTGGGTTAGGTTAGGGGCCAACGTGGGTTAGGTTAGGGGCCAACGTGGGTTAGGTTAGGGGCCAACGTGGGTTAGGTTAGGGGCCAACGTGGGTTAGGTTAGGGGCCAACGTGGGTTAGGTTAAGGGCCAACGTGGGTTAGGTTAAGGGCCAACGTGGGTTAGGTTAAGGGCCAACGTGGGTTAGGTTAAGGGCCAACGTGGGTTAGGTTAAGGGCCAACGTGGGTTAGGTTAAGGGCCAACGTGGGTTAGGTTAAGGGCCAACGTGGGTTAGGTTAAGGGCCAACGTGGGTTAGGTTAAGGGCCAACGTGGGTTAGGTTAAGGGCCAACGTGGGTTAGGTTAAGGGCCAACGTGGGTTAGGTTAAGGGCCAACGTGGGTTAGGTTAAGGGCCAACGTGGGTTAGGTTAAGGGCCAACGTGGGTTAGGTTAAGGGCCAACGTGGGTTAGGTTAAGGGCCAACGTGGGTTAGGTTAAGGGCCAACGTGGGTTAGGTTAAGGGCCAACGTGGGTTAGGTTGCCAGAGATGTGTCAAATCAGGATGTACGTTTGGCTGGTGTCAGGTGGTGGGTTGGTTCGATGCCTTTATAAGGGGTGTGGCCAAAGGGTATTTTATTACTTGTACCTTTTGTGTTGTGGCGTGGCGTTGCGTCCTGTGTTGATACTGGGTGGACCACTGTGGGTGTTGCTGGCTGATTTGAGCTGCGTTGTTTGCGGGTGATGTGAGACATTCTGTCTTATTAGTGGACGTGACGTTCCTCTTGTCGTTGTTTGGATAGTGTCCTGTGGCAGCGAGGATAAAATGGATGTTGTTGAACGATAGTGCTTTGGTGCTTTCGCTTTGTTACACACAGAGTGGACTGTGAGATAGGGTGACTGGGTCGAGTGCGGTTCACACTGTCCTCCCCAGTTTACAGTATGTATCATCTATGTATGTGGTCCTGCATCATTTACTAAGGAGGGACGTCAGACGACTGAAATATTAGTTATGTACTGATGTAAAGCAGAATGCTTACCTTCCACCAGTGGGCGAGTATCGACTCTGCCCCAGAGTTGCCACCGCAGGAAGAGGTGTCGGAAACACTACCCGCACACCGTCACCACTGTGCGGGGGGACGGACCCTCTATATCCTCAGCGGCGCACTCTTTGCCACCGAGCGTCACGTCTCGCGGCCCGCCGTCCAGAGCATGTATTGGGACAGCGGGACTTTGGCTTTTGGGAGATAACTCTTCATGAAGTGGAAGATATAGGGGTGGACTGCAATGTACGATTGCGGGAAAAGTCCGCCG
>NW_026062026.1:247500-252500 GCF_023897955.1 Schistocerca gregaria | reverse complement strand
GGCCTCATTCAAGTTGGACTTGGGCTCGGCGCGAGGCGTCGGGGTAGTGGACCCTCCCGAACACCACATGCCACGACAGGCGGCAGCCTGCGGGGTTCGGTGCTGGACTCTTCCCTGTTCGCTCGCCGCTACTGGGGGAATCCTTGTTAGTTTCTTTTCCTCCGCTTAGTAATATGCTTAAATTCAGCGGGTAGTCTCGCCTGCTCTGAGGTCGTTGTACGAGGTGTCGCACGCCACACCGCCAGCCGGCTGTGCACGCTACCGAGAAAGCACCGGTATGCGAACCGCCAGGCGACGGGCGCGCATCGCACGTTTAAGGAGACGCGGCCGGCCACACAGGCGACCACGACACTCCCAGGCGCCCGAAGCGGGACAAACGCCGCGCGCTTCAGTATACGTAGCCGACCCTCAGCCAGACGTGGCCCGGGAACGGAATCCATGGACCGCAATGTGCGTTCGAAACGTCGATGTTCATGTGTCCTGCAGTTCACATGTCGACGCGCAATTTGCTGCGTTCTTCATCGACCCACGAGCCGCGTGATCCACCGTCCTGGGTGATCTTTATCTTTTCAGTTCTCCACCGTCTCTTTCAAGACAGTTGCAGAGGCGGGACTGAGGCGTTTGACGGCCCCTGTTCCATTACTTTGTGTCCAACGGCCTGACGGCCGATGGGCGTCGTACGGCTCCACACCGGAGCGGACAGGCACTCGGGCGAAAGTCATTCAAAACCGGCGCCAGGCGCCAGGTGCCGCAGGCCAGCCGCTCCAGAGCTTCAGCGCTCGTACCACACAACAACACTTGCGCTAGTTTTGAGAGGCACGCGTGGTTCCGCACGCGGCGCACGGCTACTGCCGTACAGGTAGCGTGTTGCGCGACACGACACGCACATCGAAAGACATGCAGTCTAGTCGGTAATGATCCTTCCGCAGGTTCACCTACGGAAACCTTGTTACGACTTTTACTTCCTCTAAATGATCAAGTTTGGTCATCTTTCCGGTAGCATCGGCAACGACAGAGTCGATGCCGCGTACCAGTCCGAAGACCTCACTAAATCATTCAATCGGTAGTAGCGACGGGCGGTGTGTACAAAGGGCAGGGACGTAATCAACGCGAGCTTATGACTCGCGCTTACTGGGAATTCCTCGTTCATGGGGAACAATTGCAAGCCCCAATCCCTAGCACGAAGGAGGTTCAGCGGGTTACCCCGACCTTTCGGCCTAGGAAGACACGCTGATTCCTTCAGTGTAGCGCGCGTGCGGCCCAGAACATCTAAGGGCATCACAGACCTGTTATTGCTCAATCTCGTGCGGCTAGAAGCCGCCTGTCCCTCTAAGAAGAAAAGTAATCGCTGACAGCACGAAGGATGTCACGCGACTAGTTAGCAGGCTAGAGTCTCGTTCGTTATCGGAATTAACCAGACAAATCGCTCCACCAACTAAGAACGGCCATGCACCACCACCCACCGAATCAAGAAAGAGCTATCAATCTGTCAATCCTTCCGGTGTCCGGGCCTGGTGAGGTTTCCCGTGTTGAGTCAAATTAAGCCGCAGGCTCCACTCCTGGTGGTGCCCTTCCGTCAATTCCTTTAAGTTTCAGCTTTGCAACCATACTTCCCCCGGAACCCAAAAGCTTTGGTTTCCCGGAGGCTGCCCGCCGAGTCATCGGAGGAACTGCGGCGGATCGCTGGCTGGCATCGTTTATGGTTAGAACTAGGGCGGTATCTGATCGCCTTCGAACCTCTAACTTTCGTTCTTGATTAATGAAAACATACTTGGCAAATGCTTTCGCTTCTGTTCGTCTTGCGACGATCCAAGAATTTCACCTCTAACGTCGCAATACGAATGCCCCCGCCTGTCCCTATTAATCATTACCTCGGGTTCCGAAAACCAACAAAATAGAACCGAGGTCCTATTCCATTATTCCATGCACACAGTATTCAGGCGGGCTTGCCTGCTTTAAGCACTCTAATTTGTTCAAAGTAAACGTGCCGGCCCACCGAGACACTCAACTAAGAGCACCCTGGTAGGATTTCAACGGGGTCCGCCTCGGGACGCGCAAGCACGCCTTCGGCTCGCCCCACCGGCAGGACGTCCCACGATACATGCCAGTTAAACACCGACGGGCGGTGAACCAACAGCGTGGGACACAAATCCAACTACGAGCTTTTTAACCGCAACAACTTTAATATACGCTATTGGAGCTGGAATTACCGCGGCTGCTGGCACCAGACTTGCCCTCCAATAGATACTCGTTAAAGGATTTAAAGTGTACTCATTCCGATTACGGGGCCTCGGATGAGTCCCGTATCGTTATTTTTCGTCACTACCTCCCCGTGCCGGGAGTGGGTAATTTGCGCGCCTGCTGCCTTCCTTGGATGTGGTAGCCGTTTCTCAGGCTCCCTCTCCGGAATCGAACCCTGATTCCCCGTTACCCGTTACAACCATGGTAGGCGCAGAACCTACCATCGACAGTTGATAAGGCAGACATTTGAAAGATGCGTCGCCGGTACGAGGACCGTGCGATCAGCCCAAAGTTATTCAGAGTCACCAAGGCAAACGGACCAGACGAGCCAATCCGATTGGTTTTGATCTAATAAAAGCGTCCCTTCCATCTCTGGTCGGGACTCTGTTTGCATGTATTAGCTCTAGAATTACCACAGTTATCCAAGTAACGTGGGTACGATCTAAGGAACCATAACTGATTTAATGAGCCATTCGCGGTTTCACCTTAATGCGGCTTGTACTGAGACATGCATGGCTTAATCTTTGAGACAAGCATATGACTACTGGCAGGATCAACCAGGGAGCTGCGTCAACGAGAGCTGAGCAGCCGGCCGCCCGGGAGTGTGTCCCGAGGGCCCGCGCGAACACGCAAGCGTCCGCTCAATTATTCTGCAAACAGGAGGAGGCTGAGCTCCCCTGCACGATACACCTCGAAACCCTCTCAGGTCCCGGCGGCGCGCAGCGCCGTCCTAAGTACTTGGTCGGGTTCGAGAGAGGCGCAATCGCCCGGAGATAGGCGAGTAGACGCTTTCAGTGCGAACACCCGTGCTCCCAACTGAGCTTGCCGCTGCCGACAGAGGCCCGGGAGCGTGCTGTCGTGGCATTGCCGGCGGGAAACAACACGCGCCACCTACGGTGACCGGCAGCTCCAACGCCAGCGCCACAGAAGGGCAAAGCCCCACTTGGGTGCAGAAGCGAACTCTCCCAGCACAGCGCACGCGCCAACACGTCCGCAGAGCTGCGATACAAACCACCTGCGAGAACCGCTGGGGGCGACCGAGCAGCAGACGGCGTCGCGACGCCGAGTGCCGGGCGGCGGCGCATCCTCAACGCACACAGTCCGCAATCGGACCAGCACACTGCAGATGTCCACCGCGCTTCGCACCGGGCTCGGCAGAACCCACTTTGGCCGCCTGGCGCCGCGCGCAGGGTGCGCCGGCGCATAGCTGGGACGCCAGCCGGGCCCGTCGGCCGGCGCTCCTGCCACTGGGCGCCCCCCACCAGCCGGCTGTAGTGCGTGCGCTCACGCAGCGCGCGGCCAGCACGCCGGGCGGCCCCCCCTCACCGGCCGGGGACTGTCCCGCCAAGCCACAGCCTCGTATCGCTTCATACCCACATGGCCAACTCAGGTTCGGGGGCATGGCGGGTACCGCCGAAACAACCGGTTCACAGATGTACCGATCGTCGCTATCACCGATGCACCTGCAGCGCGAACAACCGCTCAACAACTGATTTCCAGTTCATTTGCGGATCTTTGGCAGCAAACGTATACGTCAATCTACATTTGCGAAATCTACGATTCTGGCATGCCTGCATGTTATGTGTCACGACACGCTACATCAGCCCACATACACACTGCGGCATGTACACGAGAGAACACGTGGAAGATGGTCCGCGCACGTGTGCAATGTCCCTTGCGCGGTCGACTGTCAACCGGCCTCTGTAGCATGTCGCAGATGTGGAACGCGGTCCACCGTGCTATCATGTTGTGTGGGGCAATACGATTAAATAGGAAAACCCTCGTCGCTACATCAACAGACGGCTCACGCTGATTCCCGGCAGAGGGAGGAGGGGGGGGGGGGCCAACATGCAATACTTTCGTCCGTACCTACTTACCACATGTCTGTACGGCGTACAACAGTGCAATCTCGCTGTAATGGGGAGACGAGACAAGTAGCATCGTGCACAACATATGGCCCTTATGATTCGCCATTGTAGGGCGCAGCCGGTGTACGGTCAAGCATGTGCCACATTATGTCACTCAGTACGTAACGACGGATGATCAGTGTGGGTTACGCGTACATCAGCGGACAGTCCACACAGGCCGTACCACAACGTACACTGACTGCATCGACAACCGAATGCAACTGAACAGCTGCAAGGCTCATTTCACAAACAAACGCCTGACCGACCAGCTTGGAAGGGCAGGAGGGGAGGGCGATATTCGTTCTGTAGCGGTACACCCTTCCAGTGGTTAGCGGGACTGTGTAGAAAGTACGCAACACTCGAAAGACCTTTATGTGAGGGTACGCACCATGGCATCAAGAAATACACATGACACCAGAGGATCCAAGCAGTGAACTATGTTCAGAGGGTTGCTGTTAGGCAAAGCTACATTCCTGTGACGTTACATGTGACAGTTAAGGTGCAGTGTAAGTTAGGTTAAGGTGCAGTGTAAGTTAGGTTAAGGTGCAGTGTAAGTTAGGTTAAGGTGCAGTGTAAGTTAGGTTAAGGTGCAGTGTAACTTAGGTTAAGGTGCAGTGTAACTTAGGTTAAGGTGCAGTGTAACTTAGGTTAAGGTGCAGTGTAACTTAGGTTAAGGTGCAGTGTAAGTTAGGTTAAGGTGCAGTGTAACTTAGGTTAAGGTGCAGTGTAACTTAGGTTAAGGTGCAGTGTAACTTAGGTTAAGGTGCAGTGTAACTTAGGTTAAGGTGCAGTGTAACTTAGGTTAAGGTGCAGTGTAACTTAGGTTAAGGTGCAGTGTAACTTAGGTTAAGG
>NW_026062026.1:235000-237500 GCF_023897955.1 Schistocerca gregaria | reverse complement strand
CACGCGCCAACACGTCCGCAGAGCTGCGATACAAACCACCTGCGAGAACCGCTGGGGGCGACCGAGCAGCAGACGGCGTCGCGACGCCGAGTGCCGGGCGGCGGCGCATCCTCAACGCACACAGTCCGCAATCGGACCAGCACACTGCAGATGTCCACCGCGCTTCGCACCGGGCTCGGCAGAACCCACTTTGGCCGCCTGGCGCCGCGCGCAGGGTGCGCCGGCGCATAGCTGGGACGCCAGCCGGGCCCGTCGGCCGGCGCTCCTGCCACTGGGCGCCCCCCACCAGCCGGCTGTAGTGCGTGCGCTCACGCAGCGCGCGGCCAGCACGCCGGGCGGCCCCCCCTCACCGGCCGGGGACTGTCCCGCCAAGCCACAGCCTCGTATCGCTTCATACCCACATGGCCAACTCAGGTTCGGGGGCATGGCGGGTACCGCCGAAACAACCGGTTCACAGATGTACCGATCGTCGCTATCACCGATGCACCTGCAGCGCGAACAACCGCTCAACAACTGATTTCCAGTTCATTTGCGGATCTTTGGCAGCAAACGTATACGTCAATCTACATTTGCGAAATCTACGATTCTGGCATGCCTGCATGTTATGTGTCACGACACGCTACATCAGCCCACATACACACTGCGGCATGTACACGAGAGAACACGTGGAAGATGGTCCGCGCACGTGTGCAATGTCCCTTGCGCGGTCGACTGTCAACCGGCCTCTGTAGCATGTCGCAGATGTGGAACGCGGTCCACCGTGCTATCATGTTGTGTGGGGCAATACGATTAAATAGGAAAACCCTCGTCGCTACATCAACAGACGGCTCACGCTGATTCCCGGCAGAGGGAGGAGGGGGGGGGGGGGGGCCAACATGCAATACTTTCGTCCGTACCTACTTACCACATGTCTGTACGGCGTACAACAGTGCAATCTCGCTGTAATGGGGAGACGAGACAAGTAGCATCGTGCACAACATATGGCCCTTATGATTCGCCATTGTAGGGCGCAGCCGGTGTACGGTCAAGCATGTGCCACATTATGTCACTCAGTACGTAACGACGGATGATCAGTGTGGGTTACGCGTACATCAGCGGACAGTCCACACAGGCCGTACCACAACGTACACTGACTGCATCGACAACCGAATGCAACTGAACAGCTGCAAGGCTCATTTCACAAACAAACGCCTGACCGACCAGCTTGGAAGGGCAGGAGGGGAGGGCGATATTCGTTCTGTAGCGGTACACCCTTCCAGTGGTTAGCGGGACTGTGTAGAAAGTACGCAACACTCGAAAGACCTTTATGTGAGGGTACGCACCATGGCATCAAGAAATACACATGACACCAGAGGATCCAAGCAGTGAACTATGTTCAGAGGGTTGCTGTTAGGCAAAGCTACATTCCTGTGACGTTACATGTGACAGTTAAGGTGCAGTGTAAGTTAGGTTAAGGTGCAGTGTAAGTTAGGTTAAGGTGCAGTGTAAGTTAGGTTAAGGTGCAGTGTAAGTTAGGTTAAGGTGCAGTGTAACTTAGGTTAAGGTGCAGTGTAACTAAGGTTAAGGTGCAGTGTAAGTTAGGTTAAGGTGCAGTGTAACTTAGGTTAAGGTGCAGTGTAACTTAGGTTAAGGTGCAGTGTAACTTAGGTTAAGGTGCAGTGTAACTTAGGTTAAGGTGCAGTGTAACTTAGGTTAAGGTGCAGTGTAACTTAGGTTAAGGTGCAGTGTAACTTAGGTTAAGGTGCAGTGTAACTTAGGTTAAGGTGCAGTGTAACTTAGGTTAAGGTGCAGTGTAACTTAGGTTAAGGTGCAGTGTAACTTAGGTTAAGGTGCAGTGTAACTTAGGTTAAGGTGCAGTGTAACTTAGGTTAAGGTGCAGTGTAACTTAGGTTAAGGTGCAGTGTAACTTAGGTTAAGGTGCAGTGTAACTTAGGTTAAGGTGCAGTGTAACTTAGGTTAAGGTGCAGCGTAAGTTAGGTTAAGGTGCAGCGTAACTTAGGTTAAGGTGCAGCGTAACTTAGGTTAAGGTGCAGCGTAACTTAGGTTAAGGTGCAGCGTAACTTAGGTTAAGGTGCAGCGTAACTTAGGTTAAGGTGCAGCGTAACTTAGGTTAAGGTGCAGCGTGGGTTAGGTTAGGGGCCAACGTGGGTTAGGTTAGGGGCCAACGTGGGTTAGGTTAGGGGCCAACGTGGGTTAGGTTAGGGGCCAACGTGGGTTAGGTTAGGGGCCAACGTGGGTTAGGTTAGGGGCCAACGTGGGTTAGGTTAGGGGCCAACGTGGGTTAGGTTAAGGGCCAACGTGGGTTAGGTTAAGGGCCAACGTGGGTTAGGTTAAGGGCCAACGTGGGTTAGGTTAAGGGCCAACGTGGGTTAGGTTAAGGGCCAACGTGGGTTAGGTTAAGGGCCAACGTGGGTTAGGTTAAGGGCCAACGTGGGTTAGGTTAAGGGCCAACGTGGGTTAGGTTAAGGGCCAACGTGGGTTAGGTTAAGGGCCAACGTGG
>NW_026062026.1:222500-227500 GCF_023897955.1 Schistocerca gregaria | reverse complement strand
GCACCACCACCCACCGAATCAAGAAAGAGCTATCAATCTGTCAATCCTTCCGGTGTCCGGGCCTGGTGAGGTTTCCCGTGTTGAGTCAAATTAAGCCGCAGGCTCCACTCCTGGTGGTGCCCTTCCGTCAATTCCTTTAAGTTTCAGCTTTGCAACCATACTTCCCCCGGAACCCAAAAGCTTTGGTTTCCCGGAGGCTGCCCGCCGAGTCATCGGAGGAACTGCGGCGGATCGCTGGCTGGCATCGTTTATGGTTAGAACTAGGGCGGTATCTGATCGCCTTCGAACCTCTAACTTTCGTTCTTGATTAATGAAAACATACTTGGCAAATGCTTTCGCTTCTGTTCGTCTTGCGACGATCCAAGAATTTCACCTCTAACGTCGCAATACGAATGCCCCCGCCTGTCCCTATTAATCATTACCTCGGGTTCCGAAAACCAACAAAATAGAACCGAGGTCCTATTCCATTATTCCATGCACACAGTATTCAGGCGGGCTTGCCTGCTTTAAGCACTCTAATTTGTTCAAAGTAAACGTGCCGGCCCACCGAGACACTCAACTAAGAGCACCCTGGTAGGATTTCAACGGGGTCCGCCTCGGGACGCGCAAGCACGCCTTCGGCTCGCCCCACCGGCAGGACGTCCCACGATACATGCCAGTTAAACACCGACGGGCGGTGAACCAACAGCGTGGGACACAAATCCAACTACGAGCTTTTTAACCGCAACAACTTTAATATACGCTATTGGAGCTGGAATTACCGCGGCTGCTGGCACCAGACTTGCCCTCCAATAGATACTCGTTAAAGGATTTAAAGTGTACTCATTCCGATTACGGGGCCTCGGATGAGTCCCGTATCGTTATTTTTCGTCACTACCTCCCCGTGCCGGGAGTGGGTAATTTGCGCGCCTGCTGCCTTCCTTGGATGTGGTAGCCGTTTCTCAGGCTCCCTCTCCGGAATCGAACCCTGATTCCCCGTTACCCGTTACAACCATGGTAGGCGCAGAACCTACCATCGACAGTTGATAAGGCAGACATTTGAAAGATGCGTCGCCGGTACGAGGACCGTGCGATCAGCCCAAAGTTATTCAGAGTCACCAAGGCAAACGGACCAGACGAGCCAATCCGATTGGTTTTGATCTAATAAAAGCGTCCCTTCCATCTCTGGTCGGGACTCTGTTTGCATGTATTAGCTCTAGAATTACCACAGTTATCCAAGTAACGTGGGTACGATCTAAGGAACCATAACTGATTTAATGAGCCATTCGCGGTTTCACCTTAATGCGGCTTGTACTGAGACATGCATGGCTTAATCTTTGAGACAAGCATATGACTACTGGCAGGATCAACCAGGGAGCTGCGTCAACGAGAGCTGAGCAGCCGGCCGCCCGGGAGTGTGTCCCGAGGGCCCGCGCGAACACGCAAGCGTCCGCTCAATTATTCTGCAAACAGGAGGAGGCTGAGCTCCCCTGCACGATACACCTCGAAACCCTCTCAGGTCCCGGCGGCGCGCAGCGCCGTCCTAAGTACTTGGTCGGGTTCGAGAGAGGCGCAATCGCCCGGAGATAGGCGAGTAGACGCTTTCAGTGCGAACACCCGTGCTCCCAACTGAGCTTGCCGCTGCCGACAGAGGCCCGGGAGCGTGCTGTCGTGGCATTGCCGGCGGGAAACAACACGCGCCACCTACGGTGACCGGCAGCTCCAACGCCAGCGCCACAGAAGGGCAAAGCCCCACTTGGGTGCAGAAGCGAACTCTCCCAGCACAGCGCACGCGCCAACACGTCCGCAGAGCTGCGATACAAACCACCTGCGAGAACCGCTGGGGGCGACCGAGCAGCAGACGGCGTCGCGACGCCGAGTGCCGGGCGGCGGCGCATCCTCAACGCACACAGTCCGCAATCGGACCAGCACACTGCAGATGTCCACCGCGCTTCGCACCGGGCTCGGCAGAACCCACTTTGGCCGCCTGGCGCCGCGCGCAGGGTGCGCCGGCGCATAGCTGGGACGCCAGCCGGGCCCGTCGGCCGGCGCTCCTGCCACTGGGCGCCCCCCACCAGCCGGCTGTAGTGCGTGCGCTCACGCAGCGCGCGGCCAGCACGCCGGGCGGCCCCCCCTCACCGGCCGGGGACTGTCCCGCCAAGCCACAGCCTCGTATCGCTTCATACCCACATGGCCAACTCAGGTTCGGGGGCATGGCGGGTACCGCCGAAACAACCGGTTCACAGATGTACCGATCGTCGCTATCACCGATGCACCTGCAGCGCGAACAACCGCTCAACAACTGATTTCCAGTTCATTTGCGGATCTTTGGCAGCAAACGTATACGTCAATCTACATTTGCGAAATCTACGATTCTGGCATGCCTGCATGTTATGTGTCACGACACGCTACATCAGCCCACATACACACTGCGGCATGTACACGAGAGAACACGTGGAAGATGGTCCGCGCACGTGTGCAATGTCCCTTGCGCGGTCGACTGTCAACCGGCCTCTGTAGCATGTCGCAGATGTGGAACGCGGTCCACCGTGCTATCATGTTGTGTGGGGCAATACGATTAAATAGGAAAACCCTCGTCGCTACATCAACAGACGGCTCACGCTGATTCCCGGCAGAGGGAGGAGGGGGGGGGGGGGGGGCCAACATGCAATACTTTCGTCCGTACCTACTTACCACATGTCTGTACGGCGTACAACAGTGCAATCTCGCTGTAATGGGGAGACGAGACAAGTAGCATCGTGCACAACATATGGCCCTTATGATTCGCCATTGTAGGGCGCAGCCGGTGTACGGTCAAGCATGTGCCACATTATGTCACTCAGTACGTAACGACGGATGATCAGTGTGGGTTACGCGTACATCAGCGGACAGTCCACACAGGCCGTACCACAACGTACACTGACTGCATCGACAACCGAATGCAACTGAACAGCTGCAAGGCTCATTTCACAAACAAACGCCTGACCGACCAGCTTGGAAGGGCAGGAGGGGAGGGCGATATTCGTTCTGTAGCGGTACACCCTTCCAGTGGTTAGCGGGACTGTGTAGAAAGTACGCAACACTCGAAAGACCTTTATGTGAGGGTACGCACCATGGCATCAAGAAATACACATGACACCAGAGGATCCAAGCAGTGAACTATGTTCAGAGGGTTGCTGTTAGGCAAAGCTACATTCCTGTGACGTTACATGTGACAGTTAAGGTGCAGTGTAAGTTAGGTTAAGGTGCAGTGTAAGTTAGGTTAAGGTGCAGTGTAAGTTAGGTTAAGGTGCAGTGTAAGTTAGGTTAAGGTGCAGTGTAAGTTAGGTTAAGGTGCAGTGTAACTTAGGTTAAGGTGCAGTGTAACTTAGGTTAAGGTGCAGTGTAACTTAGGTTAAGGTGCAGTGTAAGTTAGGTTAAGGTGCAGTGTAACTTAGGTTAAGGTGCAGTGTAACTTAGGTTAAGGTGCAGTGTAACTTAGGTTAAGGTGCAGTGTAACTTAGGTTAAGGTGCAGTGTAACTTAGGTTAAGGTGCAGTGTAACTTAGGTTAAGGTGCAGTGTAACTTAGGTTAAGGTGCAGTGTAACTTAGGTTAAGGTGCAGTGTAACTTAGGTTAAGGTGCAGTGTAACTTAGGTTAAGGTGCAGTGTAACTTAGGTTAAGGTGCAGTGTAACTTAGGTTAAGGTGCAGTGTAACTTAGGTTAAGGTGCAGTGTAACTTAGGTTAAGGTGCAGTGTAACTTAGGTTAAGGTGCAGTGTAACTTAGGTTAAGGTGCAGTGTAAGTTAGGTTAAGGTGCAGTGTAAGTTAGGTTAAGGTGCAGCGTAACTTAGGTTAAGGTGCAGCGTAACTTAGGTTAAGGTGCAGCGTAACTTAGGTTAAGGTGCAGCGTAACTTAGGTTAAGGTGCAGCGTAACTTAGGTTAAGGTGCAGCGTAACTTAGGTTAAGGTGCAGCGTAACTTAGGTTAAGGTGCAGCGTGGGTTAGGTTAGGGGCCAACGTGGGTTAGGTTAGGGGCCAACGTGGGTTAGGTTAAGGGCCAACGTGGGTTAGGTTAAGGGCCAACGTGGGTTAGGTTAAGGGCCAACGTGGGTTAGGTTAAGGGCCAACGTGGGTTAGGTTAAGGGCCAACGTGGGTTAGGTTAAGGGCCAACGTGGGTTAGGTTAAGGGCCAACGTGGGTTAGGTTAAGGGCCAACGTGGGTAAGGTTAGGGGCCAACGTGGGTAAGGTTAAGGGCCAACGTGGGTTAGGTTAAGGGCCAACGTGGGTTAGGTTAAGGGCCAACGTGGGTTAGGTTAAGGGCCAACGTGGGTTAGGTTAAGGGCCAACGTGGGTTAGGTTAAGGGCCAACGTGGGTTAGGTTAAGGGCCAACGTGGGTTAGGTTGCCAGAGATGTGTCAAATCAGGATGTACGTTTGGCTGGTGTCAGGTGGTGGGTTGGTTCGATGCCTTTATAAGGGGTGTGGCCAAAGGGTATTTTATTACTTGTACCTTTTGTGTTGTGGCGTGGCGTTGCGTCCTGTGTTGATACTGGGTGGACCACTGTGGGTGTTGCTGGCTGATTTGAGCTGCGTTGTTTGCGGGTGATGTGAGACATTCTGTCTTATTAGTGGACGTGACGTTCCTCTTGTCGTTGTTTGGATAGTGTCCTGTGGCAGCGAGGATAAAATGGATGTTGTTGAACGATAGTGCTTTGGTGCTTTCGCTTTGTTACACACAGAGTGGACTGTGAGATAGGGTGACTGGGTCGAGTGCGGTTCACACTGTCCTCCCCAGTTTACAGTATGTATCATCTATGTATGTGGTCCTGCATCATTTACTAAGGAGGGACGTCAGACGACTGAAATATTAGTTATGTACTGATGTAAAGCAGAATGCTTACCTTCCACCAGTGGGCGAGTATCGACTCTGCCCCAGAGTTGCCACCGCAGGAAGAGGTGTCGGAAACACTACCCGCACACCGTCACCACTGTGCGGGGGGACGGACCCTCTATATCCTCAGCGGCGCACTCTTTGCCAC
>NW_026062026.1:210000-212500 GCF_023897955.1 Schistocerca gregaria | reverse complement strand
AGTGTGGGTTACGCGTACATCAGCGGACAGTCCACACAGGCCGTACCACAACGTACACTGACTGCATCGACAACCGAATGCAACTGAACAGCTGCAAGGCTCATTTCACAAACAAACGCCTGACCGACCAGCTTGGAAGGGCAGGAGGGGAGGGCGATATTCGTTCTGTAGCGGTACACCCTTCCAGTGGTTAGCGGGACTGTGTAGAAAGTACGCAACACTCGAAAGACCTTTATGTGAGGGTACGCACCATGGCATCAAGAAATACACATGACACCAGAGGATCCAAGCAGTGAACTATGTTCAGAGGGTTGCTGTTAGGCAAAGCTACATTCCTGTGACGTTACATGTGACAGTTAAGGTGCAGTGTAAGTTAGGTTAAGGTGCAGTGTAAGTTAGGTTAAGGTGCAGTGTAAGTTAGGTTAAGGTGCAGTGTAAGTTAGGTTAAGGTGCAGTGTAAGTTAGGTTAAGGTGCAGTGTAAGTTAGGTTAAGGTGCAGTGTAAGTTAGGTTAAGGTGCAGTGTAACTTAGGTTAAGGTGCAGTGTAAGTTAGGTTAAGGTGCAGTGTAAGTTAGGTTAAGGTGCAGTGTAACTTAGGTTAAGGTGCAGTGTAACTTAGGTTAAGGTGCAGTGTAACTTAGGTTAAGGTGCAGTGTAACTTAGGTTAAGGTGCAGTGTAACTTAGGTTAAGGTGCAGTGTAACTTAGGTTAAGGTGCAGTGTAAGTTAGGTTAAGGTGCAGTGTAACTTAGGTTAAGGTGCAGTGTAACTTAGGTTAAGGTGCAGTGTAACTTAGGTTAAGGTGCAGTGTAACTTAGGTTAAGGTGCAGTGTAACTTAGGTTAAGGTGCAGTGTAACTTAGGTTAAGGTGCAGTGTAACTTAGGTTAAGGTGCAGTGTAACTTAGGTTAAGGTGCAGTGTAACTTAGGTTAAGGTGCAGTGTAACTTAGGTTAAGGTGCAGTGTAACTTAGGTTAAGGTGCAGTGTAACTTAGGTTAAGGTGCAGTGTAAGTTAGGTTAAGGTGCAGTGTAAGTTAGGTTAAGGTGCAGTGTAACTTAGGTTAAGGTGCAGTGTAACTTAGGTTAAGGTGCAGTGTAACTTAGGTTAAGGTGCAGTGTAACTTAGGTTAAGGTGCAGTGTAAGTTAGGTTAAGGTGCAGTGTAACTTAGGTTAAGGTGCAGTGTAACTTAGGTTAAGGTGCAGTGTAACTTAGGTTAAGGTGCAGTGTAACTTAGGTTAAGGTGCAGTGTAACTTAGGTTAAGGTGCAGTGTAACTTAGGTTAAGGTGCAGTGTAACTTAGGTTAAGGTGCAGTGTAACTTAGGTTAAGGTGCAGTGTAACTTAGGTTAAGGTGCAGTGTAACTTAGGTTAAGGTGCAGTGTAAGTTAGGTTAAGGTGCAGCGTAACTTAGGTTAAGGTGCAGCGTAACTTAGGTTAAGGTGCAGCGTAACTTAGGTTAAGGTGCAGCGTAACTTAGGTTAAGGTGCAGCGTAACTTAGGTTAAGGTGCAGCGTAACTTAGGTTAAGGTGCAGCGTAACTTAGGTTAAGGTGCAGCGTGGGTTAGGTTAGGGGCCAACGTGGGTTAGGTTAGGGGCCAACCTGGGTTAGGTTAGGGGCCAACGTGGGTTAGGTTAGGGGCCAACGTGGGTTAGGTTAGGGGCCAACGTGGGTTAGGTTAGGGGCCAACGTGGGTTAGGTTAGGGGCCAACGTGGGTTAGGTTAAGGGCCAACGTGGGTTAGGTTAAGGGCCAACGTGGGTTAGGTTAAGGGCCAACGTGGGTTAGGTTAAGGGCCAACGTGGGTTAGGTTAAGGGCCAACGTGGGTTAGGTTAAGGGCCAACGTGGGTTAGGTTAAGGGCCAACGTGGGTTAGGTTAAGGGCCAACGTGGGTTAGGTTAAGGGCCAACGTGGGTTAGGTTAAGGGCCAACGTGGGTAAGGTTAGGGGCCAACGTGGGTAAGGTTAAGGGCCAACGTGGGTTAGGTTAAGGGCCAACGTGGGTTAGGTTAAGGGCCAACGTGGGTTAGGTTAAGGGCCAACGTGGGTTAGGTTAAGGGCCAACGTGGGTTAGGTTAAGGGCCAACGTGGGTTAGGTTAAGGGCCAACGTGGGTTAGGTTAAGGGCCAACGTGGGTTAGGTTAAGGGCCAACGTGGGTTAGGTTAAGGGCCAACGTGGGTTAGGTTAAGGGCCAACGTGGGTTAGGTTGCCAGAGATGTGTCAAATCAGGATGTACGTTTGGCTGGTGTCAGGTGGTGGGTTGGTTCGATGCCTTTATAAGGGGTGTGGCCAAAGGGTATTTTATTACTTGTACCTTTTGTGTTGTGGCGTGGCGTTGCGTCCTGTGTTGATACTGGGTGGACCACTGTGGGTGTTGCTGGCTGATTTGAGCTGCGTTGTTTGCGGGTGATGTGAGACATTCTGTCTTATTAGTGGACGTGACGTTCCTCTTGTCGTTGTTTGGATAGTGTCCTGTGGCAGCGAGGATAAAATGGATGTTGT
>NW_026062026.1:197500-202500 GCF_023897955.1 Schistocerca gregaria | reverse complement strand
TTTACTTCCTCTAAATGATCAAGTTTGGTCATCTTTCCGGTAGCATCGGCAACGACAGAGTCGATGCCGCGTACCAGTCCGAAGACCTCACTAAATCATTCAATCGGTAGTAGCGACGGGCGGTGTGTACAAAGGGCAGGGACGTAATCAACGCGAGCTTATGACTCGCGCTTACTGGGAATTCCTCGTTCATGGGGAACAATTGCAAGCCCCAATCCCTAGCACGAAGGAGGTTCAGCGGGTTACCCCGACCTTTCGGCCTAGGAAGACACGCTGATTCTTTCAGTGTAGCGCGCGTGCGGCCCAGAACATCTAAGGGCATCACAGACCTGTTATTGCTCAATCTCGTGCAGCTAGAAGCCGCCTGTCCCTCTAAGAAGAAAAGTAATCGCTGACAGCGCGAAGGATGTCACGCGACTAGTTAGCAGGCTAGAGTCTCGTTCGTTATCGGAATTAACCAGACAAATCGCTCCACCAACTAAGAACGGCCATGCACCACCACCCACCGAATCAAGAAAGAGCTATCAATCTGTCAATCCTTCCGGTGTCCGGGCCTGGTGAGGTTTCCCGTGTTGAGTCAAATTAAGCCGCAGGCTCCACTCCTGGTGGTGCCCTTCCGTCAATTCCTTTAAGTTTCAGCTTTGCAACCATACTTCCCCCGGAACCCAAAAGCTTTGGTTTCCCGGAGGCTGCCCGCCGAGTCATCGGAGGAACTGCGGCGGATCGCTGGCTGGCATCGTTTATGGTTAGAACTAGGGCGGTATCTGATCGCCTTCGAACCTCTAACTTTCGTTCTTGATTAATGAAAACATACTTGGCAAATGCTTTCGCTTCTGTTCGTCTTGCGACGATCCAAGAATTTCACCTCTAACGTCGCAATACGAATGCCCCCGCCTGTCCCTATTAATCATTACCTCGGGTTCCGAAAACCAACAAAATAGAACCGAGGTCCTATTCCATTATTCCATGCACACAGTATTCAGGCGGGCTTGCCTGCTTTAAGCACTCTAATTTGTTCAAAGTAAACGTGCCGGCCCACCGAGACACTCAACTAAGAGCACCCTGGTAGGATTTCAACGGGGTCCGCCTCGGGACGCGCAAGCACGCCTTCGGCTCGCCCCACCGGCAGGACGTCCCACGATACATGCCAGTTAAACACCGACGGGCGGTGAACCAACAGCGTGGGACACAAATCCAACTACGAGCTTTTTAACCGCAACAACTTTAATATACGCTATTGGAGCTGGAATTACCGCGGCTGCTGGCACCAGACTTGCCCTCCAATAGATACTCGTTAAAGGATTTAAAGTGTACTCATTCCGATTACGGGGCCTCGGATGAGTCCCGTATCGTTATTTTTCGTCACTACCTCCCCGTGCCGGGAGTGGGTAATTTGCGCGCCTGCTGCCTTCCTTGGATGTGGTAGCCGTTTCTCAGGCTCCCTCTCCGGAATCGAACCCTGATTCCCCGTTACCCGTTACAACCATGGTAGGCGCAGAACCTACCATCGACAGTTGATAAGGCAGACATTTGAAAGATGCGTCGCCGGTACGAGGACCGTGCGATCAGCCCAAAGTTATTCAGAGTCACCAAGGCAAACGGACCAGACGAGCCAATCCGATTGGTTTTGATCTAATAAAAGCGTCCCTTCCATCTCTGGTCGGGACTCTGTTTGCATGTATTAGCTCTAGAATTACCACAGTTATCCAAGTAACGTGGGTACGATCTAAGGAACCATAACTGATTTAATGGGCCATTCGCGGTTTCACCTTAATGCGGCTTGTACTGAGACATGCATGGCTTAATCTTTGAGACAAGCATATGACTACTGGCAGGATCAACCAGGGAGCTGCGTCAACGAGAGCTGAGCAGCCGGCCGCCCGGGAGTGTGTCCCGAGGGCCCGCGCGAACACGCAAGCGTCCGCTCAATTATTCTGCAAACAGGAGGAGGCTGAGCTCCCCTGCACGATACACCTCGAAACCCTCTCAGGTCCCGGCGGCGCGCAGCGCCGTCCTAAGTACTTGGTCGGGTTCGAGAGAGGCGCAATCGCCCGGAGATAGGCGAGTAGACGCTTTCAGTGCGAACACCCGTGCTCCCAACTGAGCTTGCCGCTGCCGACAGAGGCCCGGGAGCGTGCTGTCGTGGCATTGCCGGCGGGAAACAACACGCGCCACCTACGGTGACCGGCAGCTCCAACGCCAGCGCCACAGAAGGGCAAAGCCCCACTTGGGTGCAGAAGCGAACTCTCCCAGCACAGCGCACGCGCCAACACGTCCGCAGAGCTGCGATACAAACCACCTGCGAGAACCGCTGGGGGCGACCGAGCAGCAGACGGCGTCGCGACGCCGAGTGCCGGGCGGCGGCGCATCCTCAACGCACACAGTCCGCAATCGGACCAGCACACTGCAGATGTCCACCGCGCTTCGCACCGGGCTCGGCAGAACCCACTTTGGCCGCCTGGCGCCGCGCGCAGGGTGCGCCGGCGCATAGCTGGGACGCCAGCCGGGCCCGTCGGCCGGCGCTCCTGCCACTGGGCGCCCCCCACCAGCCGGCTGTAGTGCGTGCGCTCACGCAGCGCGCGGCCAGCACGCCGGGCGGCCCCCCCTCACCGGCCGGGGACTGTCCCGCCAAGCCACAGCCTCGTATCGCTTCATACCCACATGGCCAACTCAGGTTCGGGGGCATGGCGGGTACCGCCGAAACAACCGGTTCACAGATGTACCGATCGTCGCTATCACCGATGCACCTGCAGCGCGAACAACCGCTCAACAACTGATTTCCAGTTCATTTGCGGATCTTTGGCAGCAAACGTATACGTCAATCTACATTTGCGAAATCTACGATTCTGGCATGCCTGCATGTTATGTGTCACGACACGCTACATCAGCCCACATACACACTGCGGCATGTACACGAGAGAACACGTGGAAGATGGTCCGCGCACGTGTGCAATGTCCCTTGCGCGGTCGACTGTCAACCGGCCTCTGTAGCATGTCGCAGATGTGGAACGCGGTCCACCGTGCTATCATGTTGTGTGGGGCAATACGATTAAATAGGAAAACCCTCGTCGCTACATCAACAGACGGCTCACGCTGATTCCCGGCAGAGGGAGGAGGGGGGGGGGGGGGGCAACATGCAATACTTTCGTCCGTACCTACTTACCACATGTCTGTACGGCGTACAACAGTGCAATCTCGCTGTAATGGGGAGACGAGACAAGTAGCATCGTGCACAACATATGGCCCTTATGATTCGCCATTGTAGGGCGCAGCCGGTGTACGGTCAAGCATGTGCCACATTATGTCACTCAGTACGTAACGACGGATGATCAGTGTGGGTTACGCGTACATCAGCGGACAGTCCACACAGGCCGTACCACAACGTACACTGACTGCATCGACAACCGAATGCAACTGAACAGCTGCAAGGCTCATTTCACAAACAAACGCCTGACCGACCAGCTTGGAAGGGCAGGAGGGGAGGGCGATATTCGTTCTGTAGCGGTACACCCTTCCAGTGGTTAGCGGGACTGTGTAGAAAGTACGCAACACTCGAAAGACCTTTATGTGAGGGTACGCACCATGGCATCAAGAAATACACATGACACCAGAGGATCCAAGCAGTGAACTATGTTCAGAGGGTTGCTGTTAGGCAAAGCTACATTCCTGTGACGTTACATGTGACAGTTAAGGTGCAGTGTAAGTTAGGTTAAGGTGCAGTGTAAGTTAGGTTAAGGTGCAGTGTAAGTTAGGTTAAGGTGCAGTGTAAGTTAGGTTAAGGTGCAGTGTAAGTTAGGTTAAGGTGCAGTGTAACTTAGGTTAAGGTGCAGTGTAACTTAGGTTAAGGTGCAGTGTAACTTAGGTTAAGGTGCAGTGTAAGTTAGGTTAAGGTGCAGTGTAACTTAGGTTAAGGTGCAGTGTAACTTAGGTTAAGGTGCAGTGTAACTTAGGTTAAGGTGCAGTGTAACTTAGGTTAAGGTGCAGTGTAACTTAGGTTAAGGTGCAGTGTAACTTAGGTTAAGGTGCAGTGTAACTTAGGTTAAGGTGCAGTGTAACTTAGGTTAAGGTGCAGTGTAACTTAGGTTAAGGTGCAGTGTAACTTAGGTTAAGGTGCAGTGTAACTTAGGTTAAGGTGCAGTGTAACTTAGGTTAAGGTGCAGTGTAACTTAGGTTAAGGTGCAGTGTAACTTAGGTTAAGGTGCAGTGTAACTTAGGTTAAGGTGCAGTGTAACTTAGGTTAAGGTGCAGTGTAACTTAGGTTAAGGTGCAGTGTAACTTAGGTTAAGGTGCAGTGTAACTTAGGTTAAGGTGCAGTGTAAGTTAGGTTAAGGTGCAGTGTAAGTTAGGTTAAGGTGCAGCGTAACTTAGGTTAAGGTGCAGCGTAACTTAGGTTAAGGTGCAGCGTAACTTAGGTTAAGGTGCAGCGTAACTTAGGTTAAGGTGCAGCGTAACTTAGGTTAAGGTGCAGCGTAACTTAGGTTAAGGTGCAGCGTAACTTAGGTTAAGGTGCAGCGTGGGTTAGGTTAGGGGCCAACGTGGGTTAGGTTAGGGGCCAACGTGGGTTAGGTTAGGGGCCAACGTGGGTTAGGTTAGGGGCCAACGTGGGTTAGGTTAGGGGCCAACGTGGGTTAGGTTAGGGGCCAACGTGGGTTAGGTTAAGGGCCAACGTGGGTTAGGTTAAGGGCCAACGTGGGTTAGGTTAAGGGCCAACGTGGGTTAGGTTAAGGGCCAACGTGGGTTAGGTTAAGGGCCAACGTGGGTTAGGTTAAGGGCCAACGTGGGTTAGGTTAAGGGCCAACGTGGGTTAGGTTAAGGGCCAACGTGGGTTAGGTTAAGGGCCAACGTGGGTAAGGTTAGGGGCCAACGTGGGTAAGGTTAAGGGCCAACGTGGGTTAGGTTAAGGGCCAACGTGGGTTAGGTTAAGGGCCAACGTGGGTTAGGTTAAGGGCCAACGTGGGTTAGGTTAAGGGCCAACGTGGGTTAGGTTAAGGGCCAACGTG
>NW_026062026.1:185000-187500 GCF_023897955.1 Schistocerca gregaria | reverse complement strand
GGGCGGCCCCCCCTCACCGGCCGGGGACTGTCCCGCCAAGCCACAGCCTCGTATCGCTTCATACCCACATGGCCAACTCAGGTTCGGGGGCATGGCGGGTACCGCCGAAACAACCGGTTCACAGATGTACCGATCGTCGCTATCACCGATGCACCTGCAGCGCGAACAACCGCTCAACAACTGATTTCCAGTTCATTTGCGGATCTTTGGCAGCAAACGTATACGTCAATCTACATTTGCGAAATCTACGATTCTGGCATGCCTGCATGTTATGTGTCACGACACGCTACATCAGCCCACATACACACTGCGGCATGTACACGAGAGAACACGTGGAAGATGGTCCGCGCACGTGTGCAATGTCCCTTGCGCGGTCGACTGTCAACCGGCCTCTGTAGCATGTCGCAGATGTGGAACGCGGTCCACCGTGCTATCATGTTGTGTGGGGCAATACGATTAAATAGGAAAACCCTCGTCGCTACATCAACAGACGGCTCACGCTGATTCCCGGCAGAGGGAGGAGGGGGGGGGGGGGGGGCCAACATGCAATACTTTCGTCCGTACCTACTTACCACATGTCTGTACGGCGTACAACAGTGCAATCTCGCTGTAATGGGGAGACGAGACAAGTAGCATCGTGCACAACATATGGCCCTTATGATTCGCCATTGTAGGGCGCAGCCGGTGTACGGTCAAGCATGTGCCACATTATGTCACTCAGTACGTAACGACGGATGATCAGTGTGGGTTACGCGTACATCAGCGGACAGTCCACACAGGCCGTACCACAACGTACACTGACTGCATCGACAACCGAATGCAACTGAACAGCTGCAAGGCTCATTTCACAAACAAACGCCTGACCGACCAGCTTGGAAGGGCAGGAGGGGAGGGCGATATTCGTTCTGTAGCGGTACACCCTTCCAGTGGTTAGCGGGACTGTGTAGAAAGTACGCAACACTCGAAAGACCTTTATGTGAGGGTACGCACCATGGCATCAAGAAATACACATGACACCAGAGGATCCAAGCAGTGAACTATGTTCAGAGGGTTGCTGTTAGGCAAAGCTACATTCCTGTGACGTTACATGTGACAGTTAAGGTGCAGTGTAAGTTAGGTTAAGGTGCAGTGTAAGTTAGGTTAAGGTGCAGTGTAAGTTAGGTTAAGGTGCAGTGTAAGTTAGGTTAAGGTGCAGTGTAAGTTAGGTTAAGGTGCAGTGTAACTTAGGTTAAGGTGCAGTGTAACTTAGGTTAAGGTGCAGTGTAAGTTAGGTTAAGGTGCAGTGTAACTTAGGTTAAGGTGCAATGTAACTTAGGTTAAGGTGCAGTGTAACTTAGGTTAAGGTGCAGTGTAACTTAGGTTAAGGTGCAGTGTAACTTAGGTTAAGGTGCAGTGTAACTTAGGTTAAGGTGCAGTGTAACTTAGGTTAAGGTGCAGTGTAACTTAGGTTAAGGTGCAGTGTAACTTAGGTTAAGGTGCAGTGTAACTTATGTTAAGGTGCAGTGTAACTTAGGTTAAGGTGCAGTGTAACTTAGGTTAAGGTGCAGTGTAACTTAGGTTAAGGTGCAGTGTAACTTAGGTTAAGGTGCAGTGTAACTTAGGTTAAGGTGCAGTGTAACTTAGGTTAAGGTGCAGTGTAACTTAGGTTAAGGTGCAGTGTAACTTAGGTTAAGGTGCAGTGTAACTTAGGTTAAGGTGCAGTGTAACTTAGGTTAAGGTGCAGTGTAACTTAGGTTAAGGTGCAGTGTAACTTAGGTTAAGGTGCAATGTAAGTTAGGTTAAGGTGCAGTGTAAGTTAGGTTAAGGTGCAGCGTAACTTAGGTTAAGGTGCAGCGTAACTTAGGTTAAGGTGCAGCGTAACTTAGGTTAAGGTGCAGCGTAACTTAGGTTAAGGTGCAGCGTAACTTAGGTTAAGGTGCAGCGTAACTTAGGTTAAAGTGCAGCGTAACTTAGGTTAAGGTGCAGCGTGGGTTAGGTTAGGGGCCAACGTGGGTTAGGTTAGGGGCCAACGTGGGTTAGGTTAGGGGCCAACGTGGGTTAGGTTAGGGGCCAACGTGGGTTAGGTTAGGGGCCAACGTGGGTTAGGTTAGGGGCCAACGTGGGTTAGGTTAGGGGCCAACGTGGGTTAGGTTAAGGGCCAACGTGGGTTAGGTTAAGGGCCAACGTGGGTTAGGTTAAGGGCCAACGTGGGTTAGGTTAAGGGCCAACGTGGGTTAGGTTAAGGGCCAACGTGGGTTAGGTTAAGGGCCAACGTGGGTTAGGTTAAGGGCCAACGTGGGTTAGGTTAAGGGCCAACGTGGGTTAGGTTAAGGGCCAACGTGGGTTAGGTTAAGGGCCAACGTGGGTAAGGTTAGGGGCCAACGTGGGTAAGGTTAAGGGCCAACGTGGGTTAGGTTAAGGGCCAACGTGGGTTAGGTTAAGGGCCAACGTGGGTTAGGTTAAGGGCCAACGTGGGTTAGGTTAAGGGCCAACGTGGGTTAGGTTAAGGGCCAACGTGGGT
>NW_026062026.1:172500-175000 GCF_023897955.1 Schistocerca gregaria | reverse complement strand
GCAGCGCGCGGCCAGCACGCCGGGCGGCCCCCCCTCACCGGCCGGGGACTGTCCCGCCAAGCCACAGCCTCGTATCGCTTCATACCCACATGGCCAACTCAGGTTCGGGGGCATGGCGGGTACCGCCGAAACAACCGGTTCACAGATGTACCGATCGTCGCTATCACCGATGCACCTGCAGCGCGAACAACCGCTCAACAACTGATTTCCAGTTCATTTGCGGATCTTTGGCAGCAAACGTATACGTCAATCTACATTTGCGAAATCTACGATTCTGGCATGCCTGCATGTTATGTGTCACGACACGCTACATCAGCCCACATACACACTGCGGCATGTACACGAGAGAACACGTGGAAGATGGTCCGCGCACGTGTGCAATGTCCCTTGCGCGGTCGACTGTCAACCGGCCTCTGTAGCATGTCGCAGATGTGGAACGCGGTCCACCGTGCTATCATGTTGTGTGGGGCAATACGATTAAATAGGAAAACCCTCGTCGCTACATCAACAGACGGCTCACGCTGATTCCCGGCAGAGGGAGGAGGGGGGGGGGGGGGGCCAACATGCAATACTTTCGTCCGTACCTACTTACCACATGTCTGTACGGCGTACAACAGTGCAATCTCGCTGTAATGGGGAGACGAGACAAGTAGCATCGTGCACAACATATGGCCCTTATGATTCGCCATTGTAGGGCGCAGCCGGTGTACGGTCAAGCATGTGCCACATTATGTCACTCAGTACGTAACGACGGATGATCAGTGTGGGTTACGCGTACATCAGCGGACAGTCCACACAGGCCGTACCACAACGTACACTGACTGCATCGACAACCGAATGCAACTGAACAGCTGCAAGGCTCATTTCACAAACAAACGCCTGACCGACCAGCTTGGAAGGGCAGGAGGGGAGGGCGATATTCGTTCTGTAGCGGTACACCCTTCCAGTGGTTAGCGGGACTGTGTAGAAAGTACGCAACACTCGAAAGACCTTTATGTGAGGGTACGCACCATGGCATCAAGAAATACACATGACACCAGAGGATCCAAGCAGTGAACTATGTTCAGAGGGTTGCTGTTAGGCAAAGCTACATTCCTGTGACGTTACATGTGACAGTTAAGGTGCAGTGTAAGTTAGGTTAAGGTGCAGTGTAAGTTAGGTTAAGGTGCAGTGTAAGTTAGGTTAAGGTGCAGTGTAAGTTAGGTTAAGGTGCAGTGTAACTTAGGTTAAGGTGCAGTGTAACTTAGGTTAAGGTGCAGTGTAACTTAGGTTAAGGTGCAGTGTAACTTAGGTTAAGGTGCAGTGTAACTTAGGTTAAGGTGCAGTGTAACTTAGGTTAAGGTGCAGTGTAACTTAGGTTAAGGTGCAGTGTAACTTAGGTTAAGGTGCAGTGTAACTTAGGTTAAGGTGCAGTGTAACTTAGGTTAAGGTGCAGTGTAACTTAGGTTAAGGTGCAGTGTAACTTAGGTTAAGGTGCAGTGTAACTTAGGTTAAGGTGCAGTGTAACTTAGGTTAAGGTGCAGTGTAATTTAGGTTAAGGTGCAGTGTAACTTAGGTTAAGGTGCAGTGTAACTTAGGTTAAGGTGCAGTGTAACTTAGGTTAAGGTGCAGTGTAACTTAGGTTAAGGTGCAGTGTAACTTAGGTTAAGGTGCAGTGTAACTTAGGTTAAGGTGCAGTGTAACTTAGGTTAAGGTGCAGTGTAACTTAGGTTAAGGTGCAGTGTAACTTAGGTTAAGGTGCAGTGTAACTTAGGTTAAGGTGCAGTGTAACTTAGGTTAAGGTGCAGTGTAAGTTAGGTTAAGGTGCAGTGTAAGTTAGGTTAAGGTGCAGCGTAACTTAGGTTAAGGTGCAGCGTAACTTAGGTTAAGGTGCAGCGTAACTTAGGTTAAGGTGCAGCGTAACTTAGGTTAAGGTGCAGCGTAACTTAGGTTAAGGTGCAGCGTAACTTAGGTTAAGGTGCAGCGTAACTTAGGTTAAGGTGCAGCGTGGGTTAGGTTAGGGGCCAACGTGGGTTAGGTTAGGGGCCAACGTGGGTTAGGTTAGGGGCCAACGTGGGTTAGGTTAGGGGCCAACGTGGGTTAGGTTAGGGGCCAACGTGGGTTAGGTTAGGGGCCAACGTGGGTTAGGTTAAGGGCCAACGTGGGTTAGGTTAAGGGCCAACGTGGGTTAGGTTAAGGGCCAACGTGGGTTAGGTTAAGGGCCAACGTGGGTTAGGTTAAGGGCCAACGTGGGTTAGGTTAAGGGCCAACGTGGGTTAGGTTAAGGGCCAACGTGGGTTAGGTTAAGGGCCAACGTGGGTTAGGTTAAGGGCCAACGTGGGTTAGGTTAAGGGCCAACGTGGGTTAGGTTAAGGGCCAACGTGGGTAAGGTTAGGGGCCAACGTGGGTAAGGTTAAGGGCCAACGTGGGTTAGGTTAAGGGCCAACGTGGGTTAGGTTAAGGGCCAACGTGGGTTAGGTTAAGGGCCAACGTGGGTTAGGTTAAGGGCCAACGTGGGTTA
>NW_026062026.1:165000-167500 GCF_023897955.1 Schistocerca gregaria | reverse complement strand
TGGGAGGGCAGTTGTCCTAAAACATGGTCCACCGCAAAATTGAAAAGGAGGGGGGAGAGGGGATCGCCCTGACGGACGCCCCGTGACGGCTGCACAGACACGCCCACGCCGGCGCCGCCAGCTATCACCGTCGCGCTGCTCTCGTAGCACCGGTCGACGTATTCAATAAAGCTCTCCGGTAGGCCATGAGCCCTCAGCACAGGGCGAAGGGCTGCATGATCCACCGAATCGAAGGCCTTAGAAACGTCGACCGACGCCACAAAGACAGAGCGGCAGGAGCGGACTGCGTCGGTGAGAGCAGTGTCTAGGATGAACGTATTCTCCAACATCCCGTCCCGAGGGACGAATGCCCGCTGGCGTTCGTCCACAGCACATGCATGCATCAGGCGTGACGCAAGAACCTTATGGAAGGTCCGCGCCAGCACCGAGCAGACCGTGATGGGGCGAAAGTCAGCAGGGGATGTTGGTGCAGCCGTTTTAGGGAGGAGGGACGTACGTGCGCGAAGCAGACGCTCTGGAAGGGCACGGGCCAGGATAAAGAGGTTCATCAACTTCACGAGGACTTCGTGCGGCAGGCGCCGCAGCTCGACGGGAGTAAGGCCGTCCGGGCCGGCTACTGAACCTCTGGGCGGCAAGGCAGCGGCGACCTCCTCATATGTGACCGGCCCCCACAGGCGCTCAGGAGCAACAGGCTCCGAGTGCGGCAGGAGGCGGTCACGGATGAAGAGAGTCATAGTTACTCCCGCCGTTTACCCGCGCTTGCTTGAATTTCTTCACGTTGACATTCAGAGCACTGGGCAGAAATCACATTGCGTCAACACCCGCTAGGGCCATCGCAATGCTTTGTTTTAATTAGACAGTCGGATTCCCCCAGTCCGTGCCAGTTCTGAGTTGATCGTTGAATGGCGGCCGAAGAGAATCCGCGCACCCGCGCGCCCCCGGAGGAGCACGCTAAGGCGGACGCGGCCTCGCAGCAAGGAAGATCCGTGGGAGGCCAAGGCACGGGACCGAGCTCGGATCCTGCACGCAGGTTGAAGCACCGGGGCGCGAACGCCGCGCAGGCGCGCGCATCCTGCACCGCCGGCCAGCACGAGGCCAACCAACGGCGAGAGCAGACCACGCCCGCGCTAAACGCCCGCACTTACCGGCACCCCTACGGCACTCACCTCGCCCAGGCCCGGCACGTTAGCGCTGACCCACTTCCCGACCAAGCCCGACACGCCCCGATCCTCAGAGCCAATCCTTATCCCGAAGTTACGGATCCAATTTGCCGACTTCCCTTACCTACATTATTCTATCGACTAGAGGCTCTTCACCTTGGAGACCTGCTGCGGATATGGGTACGAACCGGCGCGACACCTCCACGTGGCCCTCTCCCGGATTTTCAAGGTCCGAGGGGAAGATCGGGACACCGCCGCAACTGCGGTGCTCTTCGCGTTCCAAACCCTATCTCCCTGCTAGAGGATTCCAGGGAACTCGAACGCTCATGCAGAAAAGAAAACTCTTCCCCGATCTCCCGACGGCGTCTCCGGGTCCTTTTGGGTTACCCCGACGAGCATCTCTAAAAGAGGGGCCCGACTTGTATCGGTTCCGCTGCCGGGTTCCGGAATAGGAACCGGATTCCCTTTCGCCCAACGGGGGCCAGCACAAAGTGCATCATGCTATGACGGCCCCCATCAACATCGGATTTCTCCTAGGGCTTAGGATCGACTGACTCGTGTGCAACGGCTGTTCACACGAAACCCTTCTCCGCGTCAGCCCTCCAGGGCCTCGCTGGAGTATTTGCTACTACCACCAAGATCTGCACCGACGGCGGCTCCAGGCAGGCTCACGCCCAGACCCTTCTGCGCCCACCGCCGCGACCCTCCTACTCGTCAGGGCTTCGCGGCCGGCCGCGAGGACCGGCCATGACTGCCAGACTGACGGCCGAGTATAGGCACGACGCTTCAGCGCCATCCATTTTCAGGGCTAGTTGCTTCGGCAGGTGAGTTGTTACACACTCCTTAGCGGATTCCGACTTCCATGGCCACCGTCCTGCTGTCTTAAGCAACCAACGCCTTTCATGGTTTCCCATGAGCGTCGATTCGGGCGCCTTAACTCGGCGTTTGGTTCATCCCACAGCGCCAGTTCTGCTTACCAAAAGTGGCCCACTTGGCACTCCGATCCGAGTCGTTTGCTCGCGGCTTCAGCATATCAAGCAAGCCGGAGATCTCACCCATTTAAAGTTTGAGAATAGGTTGAGGTCGTTTCGGCCCCAAGGCCTCTAATCATTCGCTTTACCGGATGAGACTCGTACGAGCACCAGCTATCCTGAGGGAAACTTCGGAGGGAACCAGCTACTAGATGGTTCGATTAGTCTTTCGCCCCTATACCCAGCTCCGACGATCGATTTGCACGTCAGAATCGCTACGGACCTCCATCAGGGTTTCCCCTGACTTCGTCCTGGCCAGGCATAGTTCACCATCTTTCGGGTCCCAACGTGTACGCTCTAGGTGCGCCT
>NW_026062026.1:157500-160000 GCF_023897955.1 Schistocerca gregaria | reverse complement strand
TACCTACTTACCACATGTCTGTACGGCGTACAACAGTGCAATCTCGCTGTAATGGGGAGACGAGACAAGTAGCATCGTGCACAACATATGGCCCTTATGATTCGCCATTGTAGGGCGCAGCCGGTGTACGGTCAAGCATGTGCCACATTATGTCACTCAGTACGTAACGACGGATGATCAGTGTGGGTTACGCGTACATCAGCGGACAGTCCACACAGGCCGTACCACAACGTACACTGACTGCATCGACAACCGAATGCAACTGAACAGCTGCAAGGCTCATTTCACAAACAAACGCCTGACCGACCAGCTTGGAAGGGCAGGAGGGGAGGGCGATATTCGTTCTGTAGCGGTACACCCTTCCAGTGGTTAGCGGGACTGTGTAGAAAGTACGCAACACTCGAAAGACCTTTATGTGAGGGTACGCACCATGGCATCAAGAAATACACATGACACCAGAGGATCCAAGCAGTGAACTATGTTCAGAGGGTTGCTGTTAGGCAAAGCTACATTCCTGTGACGTTACATGTGACAGTTAAGGTGCAGTGTAAGTTAGGTTAAGGTGCAGTGTAAGTTAGGTTAAGGTGCAGTGTAAGTTAGGTTAAGGTGCAGTGTAACTTAGGTTAAGGTGCAGTGTAACTTAGGTTAAGGTGCAGTGTAACTTAGGTTAAGGTGCAGTGTAACTTAGGTTAAGGTGCAGTGTAACTTAGGTTAAGGTGCAGTGTAACTTAGGTTAAGGTGCAGTGTAACTTAGGTTAAGGTGCAGTGTAACTTAGGTTAAGGTGCAGTGTAACTTAGGTTAAGGTGCAGTGTAACTTAGGTTAAGGTGCAGTGTAACTTAGGTTAAGGTGCAGTGTAACTTAGGTTAAGGTGCAGTGTAACTTAGGTTAAGGTGCAGTGTAACTTAGGTTAAGGTGCAGTGTAACTTAGGTTAAGGTGCAGTGTAACTTAGGTTAAGGTGCAGTGTAACTTAGGTTAAGGTGCAGTGTAAGTTAGGTTAAGGTGCAGTGTAAGTTAGGTTAAGGTGCAGCGTAACTTAGGTTAAGGTGCAGCGTAACTTAGGTTAAGGTGCAGCGTAACTTAGGTTAAGGTGCAGCGTAACTTAGGTTAAGGTGCAGCGTAACTTAGGTTAAGGTGCAGCGTAACTTAGGTTAAGGTGCAGCGTAACTTAGGTTAAGGTGCAGCGTGGGTTAGGTTAGGGGCCAACGTGGGTTAGGTTAGGGGCCAACGTGGGTTAGGTTAGGGGCCAACGTGGGTTAGGTTAGGGGCCAACGTGGGTTAGGTTAGGGGCCAACGTGGGTTAGGTTAGGGGCCAACGTGGGTTAGGTTAGGGGCCAACGTGGGTTAGGTTAGGGGCCAACGTGGGTTAGGTTAAGGGCCAACGTGGGTTAGGTTAAGGGCCAACGTGGGTTAGGTTAAGGGCCAACGTGGGTTAGGTTAAGGGCCAACGTGGGTTAGGTTAAGGGCCAACGTGGGTTAGGTTAAGGGCCAACGTGGGTTAGGTTAAGGGCCAACGTGGGTTAGGTTAAGGGCCAACGTGGGTTAGGTTAAGGGCCAACGTGGGTTAGGTTAAGGGCCAACGTGGGTTAGGTTAAGGGCCAACGTGGGTAAGGTTAGGGGCCAACGTGGGTAAGGTTAAGGGCCAACGTGGGTTAGGTTAAGGGCCAACGTGGGTTAGGTTAAGGGCCAACGTGGGTTAGGTTAAGGGCCAACGTGGGTTAGGTTAAGGGCCAACGTGGGTTAGGTTAAGGGCCAACGTGGGTTAGGTTAAGGGCCAACGTGGGTTAGGTTAAGGGCCAACGTGGGTTAGGTTAAGGGCCAACGTGGGTTAGGTTAAAGGCCAACGTGGGTTAGGTTGCCAGAGATGTGTCAAATCAGGATGTACGTTTGGCTGGTGTCAGGTGGTGGGTTGGTTCGATGCCTTTATAAGGGGTGTGGCCAAAGGGTATTTTATTACTTGTACCTTTTGTGTTGTGGCGTGGCGTTGCGTCCTGTGTTGATACTGGGTGGACCACTGTGGGTGTTGCTGGCTGATTTGAGCTGCGTTGTTTGCGGGTGATGTGAGACATTCTGTCTTATTAGTGGACGTGACGTTCCTCTTGTCGTTGTTTGGATAGTGTCCTGTGGCAGCGAGGATAAAATGGATGTTGTTGAACGATAGTGCTTTGGTGCTTTCGCTTTGTTACACACAGAGTGGACTGTGAGATAGGGTGACTGGGTCGAGTGCGGTTCACACTGTCCTCCCCAGTTTACAGTATGTATCATCTATGTATGTGGTCCTGCATCATTTACTAAGGAGGGACGTCAGACGACTGAAATATTAGTTATGTACTGATGTAAAGCAGAATGCTTACCTTCCACCAGTGGGCGAGTATCGACTCTGCCCCAGAGTTGCCACCGCAGGAAGAGGTGTCGGAAACACTACCCGCACACCGTCACCACTGTGCGGGGGGACGGACCCTCTATATCCTCAGCGGCGCACTCTTTGCCACCGAGCGTC
>NW_026062026.1:147500-150000 GCF_023897955.1 Schistocerca gregaria | reverse complement strand
CGGGAGTGGGTAATTTGCGCGCCTGCTGCCTTCCTTGGATGTGGTAGCCGTTTCTCAGGCTCCCTCTCCGGAATCGAACCCTGATTCCCCGTTACCCGTTACAACCATGGTAGGCGCAGAACCTACCATCGACAGTTGATAAGGCAGACATTTGAAAGATGCGTCGCCGGTACGAGGACCGTGCGATCAGCCCAAAGTTATTCAGAGTCACCAAGGCAAACGGACCAGACGAGCCAATCCGATTGGTTTTGATCTAATAAAAGCGTCCCTTCCATCTCTGGTCGGGACTCTGTTTGCATGTATTAGCTCTAGAATTACCACAGTTATCCAAGTAACGTGGGTACGATCTAAGGAACCATAACTGATTTAATGAGCCATTCGCGGTTTCACCTTAATGCGGCTTGTACTGAGACATGCATGGCTTAATCTTTGAGACAAGCATATGACTACTGGCAGGATCAACCAGGGAGCTGCGTCAACGAGAGCTGAGCAGCCGGCCGCCCGGGAGTGTGTCCCGAGGGCCCGCGCGAACACGCAAGCGTCCGCTCAATTATTCTGCAAACAGGAGGAGGCTGAGCTCCCCTGCACGATACACCTCGAAACCCTCTCAGGTCCCGGCGGCGCGCAGCGCCGTCCTAAGTACTTGGTCGGGTTCGAGAGAGGCGCAATCGCCCGGAGATAGGCGAGTAGACGCTTTCAGTGCGAACACCCGTGCTCCCAACTGAGCTTGCCGCTGCCGACAGAGGCCCGGGAGCGTGCTGTCGTGGCATTGCCGGCGGGAAACAACACGCGCCACCTACGGTGACCGGCAGCTCCAACGCCAGCGCCACAGAAGGGCAAAGCCCCACTTGGGTGCAGAAGCGAACTCTCCCAGCACAGCGCACGCGCCAACACGTCCGCAGAGCTGCGATACAAACCACCTGCGAGAACCGCTGGGGGCGTCCGAGCAGCAGACGGCGTCGCGACGCCGAGTGCCGGGCGGCGGCGCATCCTCAACGCACACAGTCCGCAATCGGACCAGCACACTGCAGATGTCCACCGCGCTTCGCACCGGGCTCGGCAGAACCCACTTTGGCCGCCTGGCGCCGCGCGCAGGGTGCGCCGGCGCATAGCTGGGACGCCAGCCGGGCCCGTCGGCCGGCGCTCCTGCCACTGGGCGCCCCCCACCAGCCGGCTGTAGTGCGTGCGCTCACGCAGCGCGCGGCCAGCACGCCGGGCGGCCCCCCCTCACCGGCCGGGGACTGTCCCGCCAAGCCACAGCCTCGTATCGCTTCATACCCACATGGCCAACTCAGGTTCGGGGGCATGGCGGGTACCGCCGAAACAACCGGTTCACAGATGTACCGATCGTCGCTATCACCGATGCACCTGCAGCGCGAACAACCGCTCAACAACTGATTTCCAGTTCATTTGCGGATCTTTGGCAGCAAACGTATACGTCAATCTACATTTGCGAAATCTACGATTCTGGCATGCCTGCATGTTATGTGTCACGACACGCTACATCAGCCCACATACACACTGCGGCATGTACACGAGAGAACACGTGGAAGATGGTCCGCGCACGTGTGCAATGTCCCTTGCGCGGTCGACTGTCAACCGGCCTCTGTAGCATGTCGCAGATGTGGAACGCGGTCCACCGTGCTATCATGTTGTGTGGGGCAATACGATTAAATAGGAAAACCCTCGTCGCTACATCAACAGACGGCTCACGCTGATTCCCGGCAGAGGGAGGAGGGGGGGGGGGGGGGCCAACATGCAATACTTTCGTCCGTACCTACTTACCACATGTCTGTACGGCGTACAACAGTGCAATCTCGCTGTAATGGGGAGACGAGACAAGTAGCATCGTGCACAACATATGGCCCTTATGATTCGCCATTGTAGGGCGCAGCCGGTGTACGGTCAAGCATGTGCCACATTATGTCACTCAGTACGTAACGACGGATGATCAGTGTGGGTTACGCGTACATCAGCGGACAGTCCACACAGGCCGTACCACAACGTACACTGACTGCATCGACAACCGAATGCAACTGAACAGCTGCAAGGCTCATTTCACAAACAAACGCCTGACCGACCAGCTTGGAAGGGCAGGAGGGGAGGGCGATATTCGTTCTGTAGCGGTACACCCTTCCAGTGGTTAGCGGGACTGTGTAGAAAGTACGCAACACTCGAAAGACCTTTATGTGAGGGTACGCACCATGGCATCAAGAAATACACATGACACCAGAGGATCCAAGCAGTGAACTATGTTCAGAGGGTTGCTGTTAGGCAAAGCTACATTCCTGTGACGTTACATGTGACAGTTAAGGTGCAGTGTAAGTTAGGTTAAGGTGCAGTGTAAGTTAGGTTAAGGTGCAGTGTAAGTTAGGTTAAGGTGCAGTGTAAGTTAGGTTAAGGTGCAGTGTAAGTTAGGTTAAGGTGCAGTGTAACTTAGGTTAAGGTGCAGTGTAACTTAGGTTAAGGTGCAGTGTAACTTAGGTTAAGGTGCAGTGTA
>NW_026062026.1:135000-137500 GCF_023897955.1 Schistocerca gregaria | reverse complement strand
TAGGCGAGTAGACGCTTTCAGTGCGAACACCCGTGCTCCCAACTGAGCTTGCCGCTGCCGACAGAGGCCCGGGAGCGTGCTGTCGTGGCATTGCCGGCGGGAAACAACACGCGCCACCTACGGTGACCGGCAGCTCCAACGCCAGCGCCACAGAAGGGCAAAGCCCCACTTGGGTGCAGAAGCGAACTCTCCCAGCACAGCGCACGCGCCAACACGTCCGCAGAGCTGCGATACAAACCACCTGCGAGAACCGCTGGGGGCGACCGAGCAGCAGACGGCGTCGCGACGCCGAGTGCCGGGCGGCGGCGCATCCTCAACGCACACAGTCCGCAATCGGACCAGCACACTGCAGATGTCCACCGCGCTTCGCACCGGGCTCGGCAGAACCCACTTTGGCCGCCTGGCGCCGCGCGCAGGGTGCGCCGGCGCATAGCTGGGACGCCAGCCGGGCCCGTCGGCCGGCGCTCCTGCCACTGGGCGCCCCCCACCAGCCGGCTGTAGTGCGTGCGCTCACGCAGCGCGCGGCCAGCACGCCGGGCGGCCCCCCCTCACCGGCCGGGGACTGTCCCGCCAAGCCACAGCCTCGTATCGCTTCATACCCACATGGCCAACTCAGGTTCGGGGGCATGGCGGGTACCGCCGAAACAACCGGTTCACAGATGTACCGATCGTCGCTATCACCGATGCACCTGCAGCGCGAACAACCGCTCAACAACTGATTTCCAGTTCATTTGCGGATCTTTGGCAGCAAACGTATACGTCAATCTACATTTGCGAAATCTACGATTCTGGCATGCCTGCATGTTATGTGTCACGACACGCTACATCAGCCCACATACACACTGCGGCATGTACACGAGAGAACACGTGGAAGATGGTCCGCGCACGTGTGCAATGTCCCTTGCGCGGTCGACTGTCAACCGGCCTCTGTAGCATGTCGCAGATGTGGAACGCGGTCCACCGTGCTATCATGTTGTGTGGGGCAATACGATTAAATAGGAAAACCCTCGTCGCTACATCAACAGATGGCTCACGCTGATTCCCGGCAGAGGGAGGAGGGGGGGGGGGGGCCAACATGCAATACTTTCGTCCGTACCTACTTACCACATGTCTGTACGGCGTACAACAGTGCAATCTCGCTGTAATGGGGAGACGAGACAAGTAGCATCGTGCACAACATATGGCCCTTATGATTCGCCATTGTAGGGCGCAGCCGGTGTACGGTCAAGCATGTGCCACATTATGTCACTCAGTACGTAACGACGGATGATCAGTGTGGGTTACGCGTACATCAGCGGACAGTCCACACAGGCCGTACCACAACGTACACTGACTGCATCGACAACCGAATGCAACTGAACAGCTGCAAGGCTCATTTCACAAACAAACGCCTGACCGACCAGCTTGGAAGGGCAGGAGGGGAGGGCGATATTCGTTCTGTAGCGGTACACCCTTCCAGTGGTTAGCGGGACTGTGTAGAAAGTACGCAACACTCGAAAGACCTTTATGTGAGGGTACGCACCATGGCATCAAGAAATACACATGACACCAGAGGATCCAAGCAGTGAACTATGTTCAGAGGGTTGCTGTTAGGCAAAGCTACATTCCTGTGACGTTACATGTGACAGTTAAGGTGCAGTGTAAGTTAGGTTAAGGTGCAGTGTAAGTTAGGTTAAGGTGCAGTGTAAGTTAGGTTAAGGTGCAGTGTAAGTTAGGTTAAGGTGCAGTGTAACTTAGGTTAAGGTGCAGTGTAACTTAGGTTAAGGTGCAGTGTAACTTAGGTTAAGGTGCAGTGTAAGTTAGGTTAAGGTGCAGTGTAACTTAGGTTAAGGTGCAGTGTAACTTAGGTTAAGGTGCAGTGTAACTTAGGTTAAGGTGCAGTGTAACTTAGGTTAAGGTGCAGTGTAACTTAGGTTAAGGTGCAGTGTAACTTAGGTTAAGGTGCAGTGTAACTTAGGTTAAGGTGCAGTGTAACTTAGGTTAAGGTGCAGTGTAACTTAGGTTAAGGTGCAGTGTAACTTAGGTTAAGGTGCAGTGTAACTTAGGTTAAGGTGCAGTGTAACTTAGGTTAAGGTGCAGTGTAACTTAGGTTAAGGTGCAGTGTAACTTAGGTTAAGGTGCAGTGTAACTTAGGTTAAGGTGCAGTGTAACTTAGGTTAAGGTGCAGTGTAACTTAGGTTAAGGTGCAGTGTAACTTAGGTTAAGGTGCAGTGTAACTTAGGTTAAGGTGCAGTGTAACTTAGGTTAAGGTGCAGTGTAAGTTAGGTTAAGGTGCAGTGTAAGTTAGGTTAAGGTGCAGCGTAACTTAGGTTAAGGTGCAGCGTAACTTAGGTTAAGGTGCAGCGTAACTTAGGTTAAGGTGCAGCGTAACTTAGGTTAAGGTGCAGCGTAACTTAGGTTAAGGTGCAGCGTAACTTAGGTTAAGGTGCAGCGTAACTTAGGTTAAGGTGCAGCGTGGGTTAGGTTAGGGGCCAACGTGGGTTAGGTTAGGGGCCAACGT
>NW_026062026.1:122500-130000 GCF_023897955.1 Schistocerca gregaria | reverse complement strand
CCACTTGGCACTCCGATCCGAGTCGTTTGCTCGCGGCTTCAGCATATCAAGCAAGCCGGAGATCTCACCCATTTAAAGTTTGAGAATAGGTTGAGGTCGTTTCGGCCCCAAGGCCTCTAATCATTCGCTTTACCGGATGAGACTCGTACGAGCACCAGCTATCCTGAGGGAAACTTCGGAGGGAACCAGCTACTAGATGGTTCGATTAGTCTTTCGCCCCTATACCCAGCTCCGACGATCGATTTGCACGTCAGAATCGCTACGGACCTCCATCAGGGTTTCCCCTGACTTCGTCCTGGCCAGGCATAGTTCACCATCTTTCGGGTCCCAACGTGTACGCTCTAGGTGCGCCTCACCTCGCAATGAGGACGAGACGCCCCGGGAGTGCGGAGGCCGCCGCCCCGTGAAGGGCGGGGAAGCCCCATCCTCCCTCGGCCCGCGCAAGGCGAGACCTTCACTTTCATTACGCCTTTAGGTTTCGTACAGCCCAATGACTCGCGCACATGTTAGACTCCTTGGTCCGTGTTTCAAGACGGGTCGTGAAATTGTCCAAAGCTGAAGCGCCGCTGACGGGAGCGATTATTCCGCCCGAGAGCATCCCGAGCCAACAGCGGCGCGGGTCCGGGGCCGGGCCAGGTAGGTCCGTCATCCGGGAAGAACCGCGCGCGCTTGCCGGGAGCCCGAGCGCCCAAAGGGGCGAATCGACTCCTCCAGATATACCGCCGAGCAGCCAGCCAGGACACCGGGGCTCTGCCCAACAGACGCGAACCGAGGCCCGCGGAAGGACAGGCTGCGCACCCGGGCCGTAGGCCGGCACCCAGCGGGTCGCGACGTCCTACTAGGGGAGAAGTGCGGCCCACCGCACACCGGAACGGCCCCACCCCGCGGCGAGTGGAAAGGCAACCGGACACGACCCCGCCGCGGATTGCTCCGCGCGGGCGGCCGGCCCCATCTGCCGAGGGCGGGGGCCAGTGGCCGGATGGGCGTGAATCTCACCCGTTCGACCTTTCGGGCTACTCACGTTTACCCCAGAACGGTTTCACGTACTTTTGAACTCTCTCTTCAAAGTTCTTTTCAACTTTCCCTCACGGTACTTGTTCGCTATCGGTCTCGTGGTCATATTTAGTCTCAGATGGAGTTTACCACCCACTTGGAGCTGCACTCTCAAGCAACCCGACTCGAAGGAGAGGTCCCGCCGACGCTCGCACCGGCCGCTACGGGCCTGGCACCCTCTACGGGCCGTGGCCTCATTCAAGTTGGACTTGGGCTCGGCGCGAGGCGTCGGGGTAGTGGACCCTCCCGAACACCACATGCCACGACAGGCGGCAGCCTGCGGGGTTCGGTGCTGGACTCTTCCCTGTTCGCTCGCCGCTACTGGGGGAATCCTTGTTAGTTTCTTTTCCTCCGCTTAGTAATATGCTTAAATTCAGCGGGTAGTCTCGCCTGCTCTGAGGTCGTTGTACGAGGTGTCGCACGCCACACCGCCAGCCGGCTGTGCACGCTACCGAGAAAGCACCGGTATGCGAACCGCCAGGCGACGGGCGCGCATCGCACGTTTAAGGAGACGCGGCCGGCCACACAGGCGACCACGACACTCCCAGGCGCCCGAAGCGGGACAAACGCCGCGCGCTTCAGTATACGTAGCCGACCCTCAGCCAGACGTGGCCCGGGAACGGAATCCATGGACCGCAATGTGCGTTCGAAACGTCGATGTTCATGTGTCCTGCAGTTCACATGTCGACGCGCAATTTGCTGCGTTCTTCATCGACCCACGAGCCGAGTGATCCACCGTCCTGGGTGATCTTTATCTTTTCAGTTCTCCACCGTCTCTTTCAAGACAGTTGCAGAGGCGGGACTGAGGCGTTTGACGGCCCCTGTTCCATTACTTTGTGTCCAACGGCCTGACGGCCGATGGGCGTCGTACGGCTCCACACCGGAGCGGACAGGCACTCGGGCGAAAGTCATTCAAAACCGGCGCCAGGCGCCAGGTGCCGCAGGCCAGCCGCTCCAGAGCTTCAGCGCTCGTACCACACAACAACACTTGCGCTAGTTTTGAGAGGCACGCGTGGTTCCGCACGCGGCGCACGGCTACTGCCGTACAGGTAGCGTGTTGCGCGACACGACACGCACATCGAAAGACATGCAGTCTAGTCGGTAATGATCCTTCCGCAGGTTCACCTACGGAAACCTTGTTACGACTTTTACTTCCTCTAAATGATCAAGTTTGGTCATCTTTCCGGTAGCATCGGCAACGACAGAGTCGATGCCGCGTACCAGTCCGAAGACCTCACTAAATCATTCAATCGGTAGTAGCGACGGGCGGTGTGTACAAAGGGCAGGGACGTAATCAACGCGAGCTTATGACTCGCGCTTACTGGGAATTCCTCGTTCATGGGGAACAATTGCAAGCCCCAATCCCTAGCACGAAGGAGGTTCAGCGGGTTACCCCGACCTTTCGGCCTAGGAAGACACGCTGATTCCTTCAGTGTAGCGCGCGTGCGGCCCAGAACATCTAAGGGCATCACAGACCTGTTATTGCTCAATCTCGTGCGGCTAGAAGCCGCCTGTCCCTCTAAGAAGAAAAGTAATCGCTGACAGCACGAAGGATGTCACGCGACTAGTTAGCAGGCTAGAGTCTCGTTCGTTATCGGAATTAACCAGACAAATCGCTCCACCAACTAAGAACGGCCATGCACCACCACCCACCGAATCAAGAAAGAGCTATCAATCTGTCAATCCTTCCGGTGTCCGGGCCTGGTGAGGTTTCCCGTGTTGAGTCAAATTAAGCCGCAGGCTCCACTCCTGGTGGTGCCCTTCCGTCAATTCCTTTAAGTTTCAGCTTTGCAACCATACTTCCCCCGGAACCCAAAAGCTTTGGTTTCCCGGAGGCTGCCCGCCGAGTCATCGGAGGAACTGCGGCGGATCGCTGGCTGGCATCGTTTATGGTTAGAACTAGGGCGGTATCTGATCGCCTTCGAACCTCTAACTTTCGTTCTTGATTAATGAAAACATACTTGGCAAATGCTTTCGCTTCTGTTCGTCTTGCGACGATCCAAGAATTTCACCTCTAACGTCGCAATACGAATGCCCCCGCCTGTCCCTATTAATCATTACCTCGGGTTCCGAAAACCAACAAAATAGAACCGAGGTCCTATTCCATTATTCCATGCACACAGTATTCAGGCGGGCTTGCCTGCTTTAAGCACTCTAATTTGTTCAAAGTAAACGTGCCGGCCCACCGAGACACTCAACTAAGAGCACCCTGGTAGGATTTCAACGGGGTCCGCCTCGGGACGCGCAAGCACGCCTTCGGCTCGCCCCACCGGCAGGACGTCCCACGATACATGCCAGTTAAACACCGACGGGCGGTGAACCAACAGCGTGGGACACAAATCCAACTACGAGCTTTTTAACCGCAACAACTTTAATATACGCTATTGGAGCTGGAATTACCGCGGCTGCTGGCACCAGACTTGCCCTCCAATAGATACTCGTTAAAGGATTTAAAGTGTACTCATTCCGATTACGGGGCCTCGGATGAGTCCCGTATCGTTATTTTTCGTCACTACCTCCCCGTGCCGGGAGTGGGTAATTTGCGCGCCTGCTGCCTTCCTTGGATGTGGTAGCCGTTTCTCAGGCTCCCTCTCCGGAATCGAACCCTGATTCCCCGTTACCCGTTACAACCATGGTAGGCGCAGAACCTACCATCGACAGTTGATAAGGCAGACATTTGAAAGATGCGTCGCCGGTACGAGGACCGTGCGATCAGCCCAAAGTTATTCAGAGTCACCAAGGCAAACGGACCAGACGAGCCAATCCGATTGGTTTTGATCTAATAAAAGCGTCCCTTCCATCTCTGGTCGGGACTCTGTTTGCATGTATTAGCTCTAGAATTACCACAGTTATCCAAGTAACGTGGGTACGATCTAAGGAACCATAACTGATTTAATGAGCCATTCGCGGTTTCACCTTAATGCGGCTTGTACTGAGACATGCATGGCTTAATCTTTGAGACAAGCATATGACTACTGGCAGGATCAACCAGGGAGCTGCGTCAACGAGAGCTGAGCAGCCGGCCGCCCGGGAGTGTGTCCCGAGGGCCCGCGCGAACACGCAAGCGTCCGCTCAATTATTCTGCAAACAGGAGGAGGCTGAGCTCCCCTGCACGATACACCTCGAAACCCTCTCAGGTCCCGGCGGCGCGCAGCGCCGTCCTAAGTACTTGGTCGGGTTCGAGAGAGGCGCAATCGCCCGGAGATAGGCGAGTAGACGCTTTCAGTGCGAACACCCGTGCTCCCAACTGAGCTTGCCGCTGCCGACAGAGGCCCGGGAGCGTGCTGTCGTGGCATTGCCGGCGGGAAACAACACGCGCCACCTACGGTGACCGGCAGCTCCAACGCCAGCGCCACAGAAGGGCAAAGCCCCACTTGGGTGCAGAAGCGAACTCTCCCAGCACAGCGCACGCGCCAACACGTCCGCAGAGCTGCGATACAAACCACCTGCGAGAACCGCTGGGGGCGACCGAGCAGCAGACGGCGTCGCGACGCCGAGTGCCGGGCGGCGGCGCATCCTCAACGCACACAGTCCGCAATCGGACCAGCACACTGCAGATGTCCACCGCGCTTCGCACCGGGCTCGGCAGAACCCACTTTGGCCGCCTGGCGCCGCGCGCAGGGTGCGCCGGCGCATAGCTGGGACGCCAGCCGGGCCCGTCGGCCGGCGCTCCTGCCACTGGGCGCCCCCCACCAGCCGGCTGTAGTGCGTGCGCTCACGCAGCGCGCGGCCAGCACGCCGGGCGGCCCCCCCTCACCGGCCGGGGACTGTCCCGCCAAGCCACAGCCTCGTATCGCTTCATACCCACATGGCCAACTCAGGTTCGGGGGCATGGCGGGTACCGCCGAAACAACCGGTTCACAGATGTACCGATCGTCGCTATCACCGATGCACCTGCAGCGCGAACAACCGCTCAACAACTGATTTCCAGTTCATTTGCGGATCTTTGGCAGCAAACGTATACGTCAATCTACATTTGCGAAATCTACGATTCTGGCATGCCTGCATGTTATGTGTCACGACACGCTACATCAGCCCACATACACACTGCGGCATGTACACGAGAGAACACGTGGAAGATGGTCCGCGCACGTGTGCAATGTCCCTTGCGCGGTCGACTGTCAACCGGCCTCTGTAGCATGTCGCAGATGTGGAACGCGGTCCACCGTGCTATCATGTTGTGTGGGGCAATACGATTAAATAGGAAAACCCTCGTCGCTACATCAACAGACGGCTCACGCTGATTCCCGGCAGAGGGAGGAGGGGGGGGGGGGCCAACATGCAATACTTTCGTCCGTACCTACTTACCACATGTCTGTACGGCGTACAACAGTGCAATCTCGCTGTAATGGGGAGACGAGACAAGTAGCATCGTGCACAACATATGGCCCTTATGATTCGCCATTGTAGGGCGCAGCCGGTGTACGGTCAAGCATGTGCCACATTATGTCACTCAGTACGTAACGACGGATGATCAGTGTGGGTTACGCGTACATCAGCGGACAGTCCACACAGGCCGTACCACAACGTACACTGACTGCATCGACAACCGAATGCAACTGAACAGCTGCAAGGCTCATTTCACAAACAAACGCCTGACCGACCAGCTTGGAAGGGCAGGAGGGGAGGGCGATATTCGTTCTGTAGCGGTACACCCTTCCAGTGGTTAGCGGGACTGTGTAGAAAGTACGCAACACTCGAAAGACCTTTATGTGAGGGTACGCACCATGGCATCAAGAAATACACATGACACCAGAGGATCCAAGCAGTGAACTATGTTCAGAGGGTTGCTGTTAGGCAAAGCTACATTCCTGTGACGTTACATGTGACAGTTAAGGTGCAGTGTAAGTTAGGTTAAGGTGCAGTGTAAGTTAGGTTAAGGTGCAGTGTAAGTTAGGTTAAGGTGCAGTGTAACTTAGGTTAAGGTGCAGTGTAACTTAGGTTAAGGTGCAGTGTAAGTTAGGTTAAGGTGCAGTGTAACTTAGGTTAAGGTGCAGTGTAACTTAGGTTAAGGTGCAGTGTAACTTAGGTTAAGGTGCAGTGTAACTTAGGTTAAGGTGCAGTGTAACTTAGGTTAAGGTGCAGTGTAACTTAGGTTAAGGTGCAGTGTAACTTAGGTTAAGGTGCAGTGTAACTTAGGTTAAGGTGCAGTGTAACTTAGGTTAAGGTGCAGTGTAACTTAGGTTAAGGTGCAGTGTAACTTAGGTTAAGGTGCAGTGTAACTTAGGTTAAGGTGCAGTGTAACTTAGGTTAAGGTGCAGTGTAACTTAGGTTAAGGTGCAGTGTAACTTAGGTTAAGGTGCAGTGTAACTTAGGTTAAGGTGCAGTGTAAGTTAGGTTAAGGTGCAGTGTAAGTTAGGTTAAGGTGCAGCGTAACTTAGGTTAAGGTGCAGCGTAACTTAGGTTAAGGTGCAGCGTAACTTAGGTTAAGGTGCAGCGTAACTTAGGTTAAGGTGCAGCGTAACTTAGGTTAAGGTGCAGTGTAACTTAGGTTAAGGTGCAGCGTAACTTAGGTTAAGGTGCAGCGTGGGTTAGGTTAGGGGCCAACGTGGGTTAGGTTAGGGGCCAACGTGGGTTAGGTTAGGGGCCAACGTGGGTTAGGTTAGGGGCCAGCGTGGGTTAGGTTAGGGGCCAACGTGGGTTAGGTTAGGGGCCAACGTGGGTTAGGTTAGGGGCCAACGTGGGTTAGGTTAGGGGCCAACGTGGGTTAGGTTAAGGGCCAACGTGGGTTAGGTTAAGGGCCAACGTGGGTTAGGTTAAGGGCCAACGTGGGTTAGGTTAAGGGCCAACGTGGGTTAGGTTAAGGGCCAACGTGGGTTAGGTTAAGGGCCAACGTGGGTTAGGTTAAGGGCCAACGTGGGTTAGGTTAAGGGCCAACGTGGGTTAGGTTAAGGGCCAACGTGGGTTAGGTTAAGGGCCAACGTGGGTTAGGTTAAGGGCCAACGTGGGTAAGGTTAGGGGCCAACGTGGGTAAGGTTAAGGGCCAACGTGGGTTAGGTTAAGGGCCAACGTGGGTTAGGTTAAGGGCCAACGTGGGTTAGGTTAAGGGCCAACGTGGGTTAGGTTAAGGGCCAACGTGGGTTAGGTTAAGGGCCAACGTGGGTTAGGTTAAGGGCCAACGTGGGTTAGGTTAAGGGCCAACGTGGGTTAGGTTGCCAGAGATGTGTCAAATCAGGATGTACGTTTGGCTGGTGTCAGGTGGTGGGTTGGTTCGATGCCTTTATAAGGGGTGTGGCCAAAGGGTATTTTATTACTTGTACCTTTTGTGTTGTGGCGTGGCGTTGCGTCCTGTGTTGATACTGGGTGGACCACTGTGGGTGTTGCTGGCTGATTTGAGCTGCGTTGTTTGCGGGTGATGTGAGACATTCTGTCTTATTAGTGGACGTGACGTTCCTCTTGTCGTTGTTTGGATAGTGTCCTGTGGCAGCGAGGATAAAATGGATGTTG
>NW_026062026.1:110000-112500 GCF_023897955.1 Schistocerca gregaria | reverse complement strand
CAACACTCGAAAGACCTTTATGTGAGGGTACGCACCATGGCATCAAGAAATACACATGACACCAGAGGATCCAAGCAGTGAACTATGTTCAGAGGGTTGCTGTTAGGCAAAGCTACATTCCTGTGACGTTACATGTGACAGTTAAGGTGCAGTGTAAGTTAGGTTAAGGTGCAGTGTAAGTTAGGTTAAGGTGCAGTGTAAGTTAGGTTAAGGTGCAGTGTAAGTTAGGTTAAGGTGCAGTGTAAGTTAGGTTAAGGTGCAGTGTAAGTTAGGTTAAGGTGCAGTGTAAGTTAGGTTAAGGTGCAGTGTAAGTTAGGTTAAGGTGCAGTGTAAGTTAGGTTAAGGTGCAGTGTAAGTTAGGTTAAGGTGCAGTGTAACTTAGGTTAAGGTGCAGTGTAACTTAGGTTAAGGTGCAGTGTAACTTAGGTTAAGGTGCAGTGTAACTTAGGTTAAGGTGCAGTGTAACTTAGGTTAAGGTGCAGTGTAACTTAGGTTAAGGTGCAGTGTAACTTAGGTTAAGGTGCAGTGTAACTTAGGTTAAGGTGCAGTGTAAGTCAGGTTAAGGTGCAGTGTAACTTAGGTTAAGGTGCAGTGTAACTTAGGTTAAGGTGCAGTGTAAGTTAGGTTAAGGTGCAGTGTAAGTTAGGTTAAGGTGCAGCGTAACTTAGGTTAAGGTGCAGCGTAACTTAGGTTAAGGTGCAGCGTAACTTAGGTTAAGGTGCAGCGTAACTTAGGTTAAGGTGCAGCGTAACTTAGGTTAAGGTGCAGCGTAACTTAGGTTAAGGTGCAGCGTAACTTAGGTTAAGGTGCAGCGTAACTTAGGTTAAGGTGCAGCGTGGGTTAGGTTAGGGGCCAACGTGGGTTAGGTTAGGGGCCAACGTGGGTTAGGTTAGGGGCCAACGTGGGTTAGGTTAGGGGCCAACGTGGGTTAGGTTAGGGGCCAACGTGGGTTAGGTTAGGGGCCAACGTGGGTTAGGTTAGGGGCCAACGTGGGTTAGGTTAGGGGCCAACGTGGGTTAGGTTAGGGGCCAACGTGGGTTAGGTTAGGGGCCAACGTGGGTTAGGTTAGGGGCCAACGTGGGTTAGGTTAGGGGCCAACGTGGGTTAGGTTAGGGGCCAACGTGGGTTAGGTTAAGGGCCAACGTGGGTTAGGTTAAGGGCCAACGTGGGTTAGGTTAAGGGCCAACGTGGGTTAGGTTAAGGGCCAACGTGGGTTAGGTTAAGGGCCAACGTGGGTTAGGTTAAGGGCCAACGTGGGTTAGGTTAAGGGCCAACGTGGGTTAGGTTAAGGGCCAACGTGGGTTAGGTTAAGGGCCAACGTGGGTTAGGTTAAGGGCCAACGTGGGTTAGGTTAAGGGCCAACGTGGGTTAGGTTAAGGGCCAACGTGGGTTAGGTTAAGGGCCAACGTGGGTTAGGTTAAGGGCCAACGTGGGTTAGGTTAAGGGCCAACGTGGGTTAGGTTAAGGGCCAACGTGGGTTAGGTTAAGGGCCAACGTGGGTTAGGTTAAGGGCCAACGTGGGTTAGGTTAAGGGCCAACGTGGGTTAGGTTAAGGGCCAACGTGGGTTAGGTTAAGGGCCAACGTGGGTTAGGTTGCCAGAGATGTGTCAAATCAGGATGTACGTTTGGCTGGTGTCAGGTGGTGGGTTGGTTCGATGCCTTTATAAGGGGTGTGGCCAAAGGGTATTTTATTACTTGTACCTTTTGTGTTGTGGCGTGGCGTTGCGTCCTGTGTTGATACTGGGTGGACCACTGTGGGTGTTGCTGGCTGATTTGAGCTGCGTTGTTTGCGGGTGATGTGAGACATTCTGTCTTATTAGTGGACGTGACGTTCCTCTTGTCGTTGTTTGGATAGTGTCCTGTGGCAGCGAGGATAAAATGGATGTTGTTGAACGATAGTGCTTTGGTGCTTTCGCTTTGTTACACACAGAGTGGACTGTGAGATAGGGTGACTGGGTCGAGTGCGGTTCACACTGTCCTCCCCAGTTTACAGTATGTATCATCTATGTATGTGGTCCTGCATCATTTACTAAGGAGGGACGTCAGACGACTAAAATATTAGTTATGTACTGATGTAAAGCAGAATGCTTACCTTCCACCAGTGGGCGAGTATCGACTCTGCCCCAGAGTTGCCACCGCAGGAAGAGGTGTCGGAAACACTACCCGCACACCGTCACCACTGTGCGGGGGGACGGACCCTCTATATCCTCAGCGGCGCACTCTTTGCCACCGAGCGTCACGTCTCGCGGCCCGCCGTCCAGAGCATGTATTGGGACAGCGGGACTTTGGCTTTTGGGAGATAACTCTTCATGAAGTGGAAGATATAGGGGTGGACTGCAATGTACGATTGCGGGAAAAGTCCGCCGTACATCCGCTCGAGTTGCGAGTCGGGCGGTGGGGGTGGCGCATTCACAGGTGCGGCTGGAGTGACCGTCGGTCCACCACTTTTGACTCGATTTGCGTCACCTGCGGTGAAGAGGGGGTGCAGCAGGCGTTTTAC
>NW_026062026.1:100000-102500 GCF_023897955.1 Schistocerca gregaria | reverse complement strand
GCATGTATTAGCTCTAGAATTACCACAGTTATCCAAGTAACGTGGGTACGATCTAAGGAACCATAACTGATTTAATGAGCCATTCGCGGTTTCACCTTAATGCGGCTTGTACTGAGACATGCATGGCTTAATCTTTGAGACAAGCATATGACTACTGGCAGGATCAACCAGGGAGCTGCGTCAACGAGAGCTGAGCAGCCGGCCGCCCGGGAGTGTGTCCCGAGGGCCCGCGCGAACACGCAAGCGTCCGCTCAATTATTCTGCAAACAGGAGGAGGCTGAGCTCCCCTGCACGATACACCTCGAAACCCTCTCAGGTCCCGGCGGCGCGCAGCGCCGTCCTAAGTACTTGGTCGGGTTCGAGAGAGGCGCAATCGCCCGGAGATAGGCGAGTAGACGCTTTCAGTGCGAACACCCGTGCTCCCAACTGAGCTTGCCGCTGCCGACAGAGGCCCGGGAGCGTGCTGTCGTGGCATTGCCGGCGGGAAACAACACGCGCCACCTACGGTGACCGGCAGCTCCAACGCCAGCGCCACAGAAGGGCAAAGCCCCACTTGGGTGCAGAAGCGAACTCTCCCAGCACAGCGCACGCGCCAACACGTCCGCAGAGCTGCGATACAAACCACCTGCGAGAACCGCTGGGGGCGACCGAGCAGCAGACGGCGTCGCGACGCCGAGTGCCGGGCGGCGGCGCATCCTCAACGCACACAGTCCGCAATCGGACCAGCACACTGCAGATGTCCACCGCGCTTCGCACCGGGCTCGGCAGAACCCACTTTGGCCGCCTGGCGCCGCGCGCAGGGTGCGCCGGCGCATAGCTGGGACGCCAGCCGGGCCCGTCGGCCGGCGCTCCTGCCACTGGGCGCCCCCCACCAGCCGGCTGTAGTGCGTGCGCTCACGCAGCGCGCGGCCAGCACGCCGGGCGGCCCCCCCTCACCGGCCGGGGACTGTCCCGCCAAGCCACAGCCTCGTATCGCTTCATACCCACATGGCCAACTCAGGTTCGGGGGCATGGCGGGTACCGCCGAAACAACCGGTTCACAGATGTACCGATCGTCGCTATCACCGATGCACCTGCAGCGCGAACAACCGCTCAACAACTGATTTCCAGTTCATTTGCGGATCTTTGGCAGCAAACGTATACGTCAATCTACATTTGCGAAATCTACGATTCTGGCATGCCTGCATGTTATGTGTCACGACACGCTACATCAGCCCACATACACACTGCGGCATGTACACGAGAGAACACGTGGAAGATGGTCCGCGCACGTGTGCAATGTCCCTTGCGCGGTCGACTGTCAACCGGCCTCTGTAGCATGTCGCAGATGTGGAACGCGGTCCACCGTGCTATCATGTTGTGTGGGGCAATACGATTAAATAGGAAAACCCTCGTCGCTACATCAACAGACGGCTCACGCTGATTCCCGGCAGAGGGAGGAGGGGGGGGGGGGGGGGCCAACATGCAATACTTTCGTCCGTACCTACTTACCACATGTCTGTACGGCGTACAACAGTGCAATCTCGCTGTAATGGGGAGACGAGACAAGTAGCATCGTGCACAACATATGGCCCTTATGATTCGCCATTGTAGGGCGCAGCCGGTGTACGGTCAAGCATGTGCCACATTATGTCACTCAGTACGTAACGACGGATGATCAGTGTGGGTTACGCGTACATCAGCGGACAGTCCACACAGGCCGTACCACAACGTACACTGACTGCATCGACAACCGAATGCAACTGAACAGCTGCAAGGCTCATTTCACAAACAAACGCCTGACCGACCAGCTTGGAAGGGCAGGAGGGGAGGGCGATATTCGTTCTGTAGCGGTACACCCTTCCAGTGGTTAGCGGGACTGTGTAGAAAGTACGCAACACTCGAAAGACCTTTATGTGAGGGTACGCACCATGGCATCAAGAAATACACATGACACCAGAGGATCCAAGCAGTGAACTATGTTCAGAGGGTTGCTGTTAGGCAAAGCTACATTCCTGTGACGTTACATGTGACAGTTAAGGTGCAGTGTAAGTTAGGTTAAGGTGCAGTGTAAGTTAGGTTAAGGTGCAGTGTAAGTTAGGTTAAGGTGCAGTGTAAGTTAGGTTAAGGTGCAGTGTAAGTTAGGTTAAGGTGCAGTGTAAGTTAGGTTAAGGTGCAGTGTAAGTTAGGTTAAGGTGCAGTGTAAGTTAGGTTAAGGTGCAGTGTAAGTTAGGTTAAGGTGCAGTGTAAGTTAGGTTAAGGTGCAGTGTAAGTTAGGTTAAGGTGCAGTGTAACTTAGGTTAAGGTGCAGTGTAACTTAGGTTAAGGTGCAGTGTAACTTAGGTTAAGGTGCAGTGTAACTTAGGTTAAGGTGCAGTGTAACTTAGGTTAAGGTGCAGTGTAACTTAGGTTAAGGTGCAGTGTAACTTAGGTTAAGGTGCAGTGTAACTTAGGTTAAGGTGCAGTGTAACTTAGGTTAAGGTGCAGTGTAACTTAGGTTAAGGTGCAGTGTAAGTTAGGT
>NW_026062026.1:87500-90000 GCF_023897955.1 Schistocerca gregaria | reverse complement strand
CGTCGGCCGGCGCTCCTGCCACTGGGCGCCCCCCACCAGCCGGCTGTAGTGCGTGCGCTCACGCAGCGCGCGGCCAGCACGCCGGGCGGCCCCCCCTCACCGGCCGGGGACTGTCCCGCCAAGCCACAGCCTCGTATCGCTTCATACCCACATGGCCAACTCAGGTTCGGGGGCATGGCGGGTACCGCCGAAACAACCGGTTCACAGATGTACCGATCGTCGCTATCACCGATGCACCTGCAGCGCGAACAACCGCTCAACAACTGATTTCCAGTTCATTTGCGGATCTTTGGCAGCAAACGTATACGTCAATCTACATTTGCGAAATCTACGATTCTGGCATGCCTGCATGTTATGTGTCACGACACGCTACATCAGCCCACATACACACTGCGGCATGTACACGAGAGAACACGTGGAAGATGGTCCGCGCACGTGTGCAATGTCCCTTGCGCGGTCGACTGTCAACCGGCCTCTGTAGCATGTCGCAGATGTGGAACGCGGTCCACCGTGCTATCATGTTGTGTGGGGCAATACGATTAAATAGGAAAACCCTCGTCGCTACATCAACAGACGGCTCACGCTGATTCCCGGCAGAGGGAGGAGGGGGGGGGGGGCCAACATGCAATACTTTCGTCCGTACCTACTTACCACATGTCTGTACGGCGTACAACAGTGCAATCTCGCTGTAATGGGGAGACGAGACAAGTAGCATCGTGCACAACATATGGCCCTTATGATTCGCCATTGTAGGGCGCAGCCGGTGTACGGTCAAGCATGTGCCACATTATGTCACTCAGTACGTAACGACGGATGATCAGTGTGGGTTACGCGTACATCAGCGGACAGTCCACACAGGCCGTACCACAACGTACACTGACTGCATCGACAACCGAATGCAACTGAACAGCTGCAAGGCTCATTTCACAAACAAACGCCTGACCGACCAGCTTGGAAGGGCAGGAGGGGAGGGCGATATTCGTTCTGTAGCGGTACACCCTTCCAGTGGTTAGCGGGACTGTGTAGAAAGTACGCAACACTCGAAAGACCTTTATGTGAGGGTACGCACCATGGCATCAAGAAATACACATGACACCAGAGGATCCAAGCAGTGAACTATGTTCAGAGGGTTGCTGTTAGGCAAAGCTACATTCCTGTGACGTTACATGTGACAGTTAAGGTGCAGTGTAAGTTAGGTTAAGGTGCAGTGTAAGTTAGGTTAAGGTGCAGTGTAAGTTAGGTTAAGGTGCAGTGTAAGTTAGGTTAAGGTGCAGTGTAAGTTAGGTTAAGGTGCAGTGTAAGTTAGGTTAAGGTGCAGTGTAAGTTAGGTTAAGGTGCAGTGTAAGTTAGGTTAAGGTGCAGTGTAAGTTAGGTTAAGGTGCAGTGTAAGTTAGGTTAAGGTGCAGTGTAAGTTAGGTTAAGGTGCAGTGTAACTTAGGTTAAGGTGCAGTGTAACTTAGGTTAAGGTGCAGTGTAACTTAGGTTAAGGTGCAGTGTAACTTAGGTTAAGGTGCAGTGTAACTTAGGTTAAGGTGCAGTGTAACTTAGGTTAAGGTGCAGTGTAACTTAGGTTAAGGTGCAGTGTAACTTAGGTTAAGGTGCAGTGTAACTTAGGTTAAGGTGCAGTGTAACTTAGGTTAAGGTGCAGTGTAACTTAGGTTAAGGTGCAGTGTAAGTTAGGTTAAGGTGCAGTGTAACTTAGGTTAAGGTGCAGTGTAACTTAGGTTAAGGTGCAGTGTAAGTTAGGTTAAGGTGCAGTGTAAGTTAGGTTAAGGTGCAGCGTAACTTAGGTTAAGGTGCAGCGTAACTTAGGTTAAGGTGCAGCGTAACTTAGGTTAAGGTGCAGCGTAACTTAGGTTAAGGTGCAGCGTAACTTAGGTTAAGGTGCAGCGTGGGTTAGGTTAGGGGCCAACGTGGGTTAGGTTAGGGGCCAACGTGGGTTAGGTTAGGGGCCAACGTGGGTTAGGTTAGGGGCCAACGTGGGTTAGGTTAGGGGCCAACGTGGGTTAGGTTAGGGGCCAACGTGGGTTAGGTTAGGGGCCAACGTGGGTTAGGTTAGGGGCCAACGTGGGTTAGGTTAGGGGCCAACGTGGGTTAGGTTAGGGGCCAACGTGGGTTAGGTTAGGGGCCAACGTGGGTTAGGTTAGGGGCCAACGTGGGTTAGGTTAGGGGCCAACGTGGGTTAGGTTAGGGGCCAACGTGGGTTAGGTTAGGGGCCAACGTGGGTTAGGTTAAGGGCCAACGTGGGTTAGGTTAAGGGCCAACGTGGGTTAGGTTAAGGGCCAACGTGGGTTAGGTTAAGGGCCAACGTGGGTTAGGTTAAGGGCCAACGTGGGTTAGGTTAAGGGCCAACGTGGGTTAGGTTAAGGGCCAACGTGGGTTAGGTTAAGGGCCAACGTGGGTTAGGTTAAGGGCCAACGTGGGTTAGGTTAAGGGCCAACGTGGGTTAGGTTAAGGGCCAACGTGGGTTAGGTTAAGGGCCAACGTGGGTTAGGTTAAG
>NW_026062026.1:75000-77500 GCF_023897955.1 Schistocerca gregaria | reverse complement strand
GCAATACTTTCGTCCGTACCTACTTACCACATGTCTGTACGGCGTACAACAGTGCAATCTCGCTGTAATGGGGAGACGAGACAAGTAGCATCGTGCACAACATATGGCCCTTATGATTCGCCATTGTAGGGCGCAGCCGGTGTACGGTCAAGCATGTGCCACATTATGTCACTCAGTACGTAACGACGGATGATCAGTGTGGGTTACGCGTACATCAGCGGACAGTCCACACAGGCCGTACCACAACGTACACTGACTGCATCGACAACCGAATGCAACTGAACAGCTGCAAGGCTCATTTCACAAACAAACGCCTGACCGACCAGCTTGGAAGGGCAGGAGGGGAGGGCGATATTCGTTCTGTAGCGGTACACCCTTCCAGTGGTTAGCGGGACTGTGTAGAAAGTACGCAACACTCGAAAGACCTTTATGTGAGGGTACGCACCATGGCATCAAGAAATACACATGACACCAGAGGATCCAAGCAGTGAACTATGTTCAGAGGGTTGCTGTTAGGCAAAGCTACATTCCTGTGACGTTACATGTGACAGTTAAGGTGCAGTGTAAGTTAGGTTAAGGTGCAGTGTAAGTTAGGTTAAGGTGCAGTGTAAGTTAGGTTAAGGTGCAGTGTAAGTTAGGTTAAGGTGCAGTGTAAGTTAGGTTAAGGTGCAGTGTAAGTTAGGTTAAGGTGCAGTGTAAGTTAGGTTAAGGTGCAGTGTAAGTTAGGTTAAGGTGCAGTGTAAGTTAGGTTAAGGTGCAGTGTAAGTTAGGTTAAGGTGCAGTGTAACTTAGGTTAAGGTGCAGTGTAACTTAGGTTAAGGTGCAGTGTAACTTAGGTTAAGGTGCAGTGTAACTTAGGTTAAGGTGCAGTGTAACTTAGGTTAAGGTGCAGTGTAACTTAGGTTAAGGTGCAGTGTAACTTAGGTTAAGGTGCAGTGTAACTTAGGTTAAGGTGCAGTGATACTTAGGTTAAGGTGCAGTGTAAGTTAGGTTAAGGTGCAGTGTAACTTAGGTTAAGGTGCAGTGTAACTTAGGTTAAGGTGCAGTGTAAGTTAGGTTAAGGTGCAGTGTAAGTTAGGTTAAGGTGCAGCGTAACTTAGGTTAAGGTGCAGCGTAACTTAGGTTAAGGTGCAGCGTAACTTAGGTTAAGGTGCAGCGTAACTTAGGTTAAGGTGCAGCGTAACTTAGGTTAAGGTGCAGCGTAACTTAGGTTAAGGTGCAGCGTAACTTAGGTTAAGGTGCAGCGTGGGTTAGGTTAGGGGCCAACGTGGGTTAGGTTAGGGGCCAACGTGGGTTAGGTTAGGGGCCAACGTGGGTTAGGTTAGGGGCCAACGTGGGTTAGGTTAGGGGCCAACGTGGGTTAGGTTAGGGGCCAACGTGGGTTAGGTTAGGGGCCAACGTGGGTTAGGTTAGGGGCCGACGTGGGTTAGGTTAGGGGCCAACGTGGGTTAGGTTAGGGGCCAACGTGGGTTAGGTTAGGGGCCAACGTGGGTTAGGTTAGGGGCCAACGTGGGTTAGGTTAGGGGCCAACGTGGGTTAGGTTAGGGGCCAACGTGGGTTAGGTTAGGGGCCAACGTGGGTTAGGTTAGGGGCCAACGTGGGTTAGGTTAGGGGCCAACGTGGGTTAGGTTAAGGGCCAACGTGGGTTAGGTTAAGGGCCAACGTGGGTTAGGTTAAGGGCCAACGTGGGTTAGGTTAAGGGCCAACGTGGGTTAGGTTAAGGGCCAACGTGGGTTAGGTTAAGGGCCAACGTGGGTTAGGTTAAGGGCCAACGTGGGTTAGGTTAAGGGCCAACGTGGGTTAGGTTAAGGGCCAACGTGGGTTAGGTTAAGGGCCAACGTGGGTTAGGTTAAGGGCCAACGTGGGTTAGGTTAAGGGCCAACGTGGGTTAGGTTAAGGGCCAACGTGGGTTAGGTTAAGGGCCAACGTGGGTTAGGTTGCCAGAGATGTGTCAAATCAGGATGTACGTTTGGCTGGTGTCAGGTGGTGGGTTGGTTCGATGCCTTTATAAGGGGTGTGGCCAAAGGGTATTTTATTACTTGTACCTTTTGTGTTGTGGCGTGGCGTTGCGTCCTGTGTTGATACTGGGTGGACCACTGTGGGTGTTGCTGGCTGATTTGAGCTGCGTTGTTTGCGGGTGATGTGAGACATTCTGTCTTATTAGTGGACGTGACGTTCCTCTTGTCGTTGTTTGGATAGTGTCCTGTGGCAGCGAGGATAAAATGGATGTTGTTGAACGATAGTGCTTTGGTGCTTTCGCTTTGTTACACACAGAGTGGACTGTGAGATAGGGTGACTGGGTCGAGTGCGGTTCACACTGTCCTCCCCAGTTTACAGTATGTATCATCTATGTATGTGGTCCTGCATCATTTACTAAGGAGGGACGTCAGACGACTGAAATATTAGTTATGTACTGATGTAAAGCAGAATGCTTACCTTCCACCAGTGGGCGAGTATCGACTCTGCCCCAGAGTTGCCACCGCAGGAAGAGGTGTCGGAA
>NW_026062026.1:65000-67500 GCF_023897955.1 Schistocerca gregaria | reverse complement strand
TCCCGTATCGTTATTTTTCGTCACTACCTCCCCGTGCCGGGAGTGGGTAATTTGCGCGCCTGCTGCCTTCCTTGGATGTGGTAGCCGTTTCTCAGGCTCCCTCTCCGGAATCGAACCCTGATTCCCCGTTACCCGTTACAACCATGGTAGGCGCAGAACCTACCATCGACAGTTGATAAGGCAGACATTTGAAAGATGCGTCGCCGGTACGAGGACCGTGCGATCAGCCCAAAGTTATTCAGAGTCACCAAGGCAAACGGACCAGACGAGCCAATCCGATTGGTTTTGATCTAATAAAAGCGTCCCTTCCATCTCTGGTCGGGACTCTGTTTGCATGTATTAGCTCTAGAATTACCACAGTTATCCAAGTAACGTGGGTACGATCTAAGGAACCATAACTGATTTAATGAGCCATTCGCGGTTTCACCTTAATGCGGCTTGTACTGAGACATGCATGGCTTAATCTTTGAGACAAGCATATGACTACTGGCAGGATCAACCAGGGAGCTGCGTCAACGAGAGCTGAGCAGCCGGCCGCCCGGGAGTGTGTCCCGAGGGCCCGCGCGAACACGCAAGCGTCCGCTCAATTATTCTTCAAACAGGAGGAGGCTGAGCTCCCCTGCACGATACACCTCGAAACCCTCTCAGGTCCCGGCGGCGCGCAGCGCCGTCCTAAGTACTTGGTCGGGTTCGAGAGAGGCGCAATCGCCCGGAGATAGGCGAGTAGACGCTTTCAGTGCGAACACCCGTGCTCCCAACTGAGCTTGCCGCTGCCGACAGAGGCCCGGGAGCGTGCTGTCGTGGCATTGCCGGCGGGAAACAACACGCGCCACCTACGGTGACCGGCAGCTCCAACGCCAGCGCCACAGAAGGGCAAAGCCCCACTTGGGTGCAGAAGCGAACTCTCCCAGCACAGCGCACGCGCCAACACGTCCGCAGAGCTGCGATACAAACCACCTGCGAGAACCGCTGGGGGCGACCGAGCAGCAGACGGCGTCGCGACGCCGAGTGCCGGGCGGCGGCGCATCCTCAACGCACACAGTCCGCAATCGGACCAGCACACTGCAGATGTCCACCGCGCTTCGCACCGGGCTCGGCAGAACCCACTTTGGCCGCCTGGCGCCGCGCGCAGGGTGCGCCGGCGCATAGCTGGGACGCCAGCCGGGCCCGTCGGCCGGCGCTCCTGCCACTGGGCGCCCCCCACCAGCCGGCTGTAGTGCGTGCGCTCACGCAGCGCGCGGCCAGCACGCCGGGCGGCCCCCCCTCACCGGCCGGGGACTGTCCCGCCAAGCCACAGCCTCGTATCGCTTCATACCCACATGGCCAACTCAGGTTCGGGGGCATGGCGGGTACCGCCGAAACAACCGGTTCACAGATGTACCGATCGTCGCTATCACCGATGCACCTGCAGCGCGAACAACCGCTCAACAACTGATTTCCAGTTCATTTGCGGATCTTTGGCAGCAAACGTATACGTCAATCTACATTTGCGAAATCTACGATTCTGGCATGCCTGCATGTTATGTGTCACGACACGCTACATCAGCCCACATACACACTGCGGCATGTACACGAGAGAACACGTGGAAGATGGTCCGCGCACGTGTGCAATGTCCCTTGCGCGGTCGACTGTCAACCGGCCTCTGTAGCATGTCGCAGATGTGGAACGCGGTCCACCGTGCTATCATGTTGTGTGGGGCAATACGATTAAATAGGAAAACCCTCGTCGCTACATCAACAGACGGCTCACGCTGATTCCCGGCAGAGGGAGGAGGGGGGGGGGGGGCCAACATGCAATACTTTCGTCCGTACCTACTTACCACATGTCTGTACGGCGTACAACAGTGCAATCTCGCTGTAATGGGGAGACGAGACAAGTAGCATCGTGCACAACATATGGCCCTTATGATTCGCCATTGTAGGGCGCAGCCGGTGTACGGTCAAGCATGTGCCACATTATGTCACTCAGTACGTAACGACGGATGATCAGTGTGGGTTACGCGTACATCAGCGGACAGTCCACACAGGCCGTACCACAACGTACACTGACTGCATCGACAACCGAATGCAACTGAACAGCTGCAAGGCTCATTTCACAAACAAACGCCTGACCGACCAGCTTGGAAGGGCAGGAGGGGAGGGCGATATTCGTTCTGTAGCGGTACACCCTTCCAGTGGTTAGCGGGACTGTGTAGAAAGTACGCAACACTCGAAAGACCTTTATGTGAGGGTACGCACCATGGCATCAAGAAATACACATGACACCAGAGGATCCAAGCAGTGAACTATGTTCAGAGGGTTGCTGTTAGGCAAAGCTACATTCCTGTGACGTTACATGTGACAGTTAAGGTGCAGTGTAAGTTAGGTTAAGGTGCAGTGTAAGTTAGGTTAAGGTGCAGTGTAAGTTAGGTTAAGGTGCAGTGTAAGTTAGGTTAAGGTGCAGTGTAAGTTAGGTTAAGGTGCAGTGTAAGTTAGGTTAAGGTGCAGTGTAAGTTAGGTT
>NW_026062026.1:52500-55000 GCF_023897955.1 Schistocerca gregaria | reverse complement strand
GTGCTGTCGTGGCATTGCCGGCGGGAAACAACACGCGCCACCTACGGTGACCGGCAGCTCCAACGCCAGCGCCACAGAAGGGCAAAGCCCCACTTGGGTGCAGAAGCGAACTCTCCCAGCACAGCGCACGCGCCAACACGTCCGCAGAGCTGCGATACAAACCACCTGCGAGAACCGCTGGGGGCGACCGAGCAGCAGACGGCGTCGCGACGCCGAGTGCCGGGCGGCGGCGCATCCTCAACGCACACAGTCCGCAATCGGACCAGCACACTGCGGATGTCCACCGCGCTTCGCACCGGGCTCGGCAGAACCCACTTTGGCCGCCTGGCGCCGCGCGCAGGGTGCGCCGGCGCATAGCTGGGACGCCAGCCGGGCCCGTCGGCCGGCGCTCCTGCCACTGGGCGCCCCCCACCAGCCGGCTGTAGTGCGTGCGCTCACGCAGCGCGCGGCCAGCACGCCGGGCGGCCCCCCCTCACCGGCCGGGGACTGTCCCGCCAAGCCACAGCCTCGTATCGCTTCATACCCACATGGCCAACTCAGGTTCGGGGGCATGGCGGGTACCGCCGAAACAACCGGTTCACAGATGTACCGATCGTCGCTATCACCGATGCACCTGCAGCGCGAACAACCGCTCAACAACTGATTTCCAGTTCATTTGCGGATCTTTGGCAGCAAACGTATACGTCAATCTACATTTGCGAAATCTACGATTCTGGCATTGCCTGCATGTTATGTGTCACGACACGCTACATCAGCCCACATACACACTGCGGCATGTACACGAGAGAACACGTGGAAGATGGTCCGCGCACGTGTGCAATGTCCCTTGCGCGGTCGACTGTCAACCGGCCTCTGTAGCATGTCGCAGATGTGGAACGCGGTCCACCGTGCTATCATGTTGTGTGGGGCAATACGATTAAATAGGAAAACCCTCGTCGCTACATCAACAGACGGCTCACGCTGATTCCCGGCAGAGGGAGGAGGGGGGGGGGGGGGGCCAACATGCAATACTTTCGTCCGTACCTACTTACCACATGTCTGTACGGCGTACAACAGTGCAATCTCGCTGTAATGGGGAGACGAGACAAGTAGCATCGTGCACAACATATGGCCCTTATGATTCGCCATTGTAGGGCGCAGCCGGTGTACGGTCAAGCATGTGCCACATTATGTCACTCAGTACGTAACGACGGATGATCAGTGTGGGTTACGCGTACATCAGCGGACAGTCCACACAGGCCGTACCACAACGTACACTGACTGCATCGACAACCGAATGCAACTGAACAGCTGCAAGGCTCATTTCACAAACAAACGCCTGACCGACCAGCTTGGAAGGGCAGGAGGGGAGGGCGATATTCGTTCTGTAGCGGTACACCCTTCCAGTGGTTAGCGGGACTGTGTAGAAAGTACGCAACACTCGAAAGACCTTTATGTGAGGGTACGCACCATGGCATCAAGAAATACACATGACACCAGAGGATCCAAGCAGTGAACTATGTTCAGAGGGTTGCTGTTAGGCAAAGCTACATTCCTGTGACGTTACATGTGACAGTTAAGGTGCAGTGTAAGTTAGGTTAAGGTGCAGTGTAAGTTAGGTTAAGGTGCAGTGTAAGTTAGGTTAAGGTGCAGTGTAAGTTAGGTTAAGGTGCAGTGTAAGTTAGGTTAAGGTGCAGTGTAAGTTAGGTTAAGGTGCAGTGTAAGTTAGGTTAAGGTGCAGTGTAAGTTAGGTTAAGGTGCAGTGTAAGTTAGGTTAAGGTGCAGTGTAAGTTAGGTTAAGGTGCAGTGTAAGTTAGGTTAAGGTGCAGTGTAACTTAGGTTAAGGTGCAGTGTAACTTAGGTTAAGGTGCAGTGTAACTTAGGTTAAGGTGCAGTGTAACTTAGGTTAAGGTGCAGTGTAACTTAGGTTAAGGTGCAGTGTAACTTAGGTTAAGGTGCAGTGTAACTTAGGTTAAGGTGCAGTGTAAGTTAGGTTAAGGTGCAGTGTAACTTAGGTTAAGGTGCAGTGTAACTTAGGTTAAGGTGCAGTGTAAGTTAGGTTAAGGTGCAGTGTAAGTTAGGTTAAGGTGCAGCGTAACTTAGGTTAAGGTGCAGCGTAACTTAGGTTAAGGTGCAGCGTAACTTAGGTTAAGGTGCAGCGTAACTTAGGTTAAGGTGCAGCGTAACTTAGGTTAAGGTGCAGCGTAACTTAGGTTAAGGTGCAGCGTAACTTAGGTTAAGGTGCAGCGTAACTTAGGTTAAGGTGCAGCGTGGGTTAGGTTAGGGGCCAACGTAGGTTAGGTTAGGGGCCAACGTGGGTTAGGTTAGGGGCCAACGTGGGTTAGGTTAGGGGCCAACGTGGGTTAGGTTAGGGGCCAACGTGGGTTAGGTTAGGGGCCAACGTGGGTTAGGTTAGGGGCCAACGTGGGTTAGGTTAGGGGCCAACGTGGGTTAGGTTAGGGGCCAACGTGGGTTAGGTTAGGGGCCAACGTGGGTTAGGTTAGGGGCCAACGTGGGTTAG
>NW_026062026.1:40000-45000 GCF_023897955.1 Schistocerca gregaria | reverse complement strand
GTGCGGCTAGAAGCCGCCTGTCCCTCTAAGAAGAAAAGTAATCGCTGACAGCACGAAGGATGTCACGCGACTAGTTAGCAGGCTAGAGTCTCGTTCGTTATCGGAATTAACCAGACAAATCGCTCCACCAACTAAGAACGGCCATGCACCACCACCCACCGAATCAAGAAAGAGCTATCAATCTGTCAATCCTTCCGGTGTCCGGGCCTGGTGAGGTTTCCCGTGTTGAGTCAAATTAAGCCGCAGGCTCCACTCCTGGTGGTGCCCTTCCGTCAATTCCTTTAAGTTTCAGCTTTGCAACCATACTTCCCCCGGAACCCAAAAGCTTTGGTTTCCCGGAGGCTGCCCGCCGAGTCATCGGAGGAACTGCGGCGGATCGCTGGCTGGCATCGTTTATGGTTAGAACTAGGGCGGTATCTGATCGCCTTCGAACCTCTAACTTTCGTTCTTGATTAATGAAAACATACTTGGCAAATGCTTTCGCTTCTGTTCGTCTTGCGACGATCCAAGAATTTCACCTCTAACGTCGCAATACGAATGCCCCCGCCTGTCCCTATTAATCATTACCTCGGGTTCCGAAAACCAACAAAATAGAACCGAGGTCCTATTCCATTATTCCATGCACACAGTATTCAGGCGGGCTTGCCTGCTTTAAGCACTCTAATTTGTTCAAAGTAAACGTGCCGGCCCACCGAGACACTCAACTAAGAGCACCCTGGTAGGATTTCAACGGGGTCCGCCTCGGGACGCGCAAGCACGCCTTCGGCTCGCCCCACCGGCAGGACGTCCCACGATACATGCCAGTTAAACACCGACGGGCGGTGAACCAACAGCGTGGGACACAAATCCAACTACGAGCTTTTTAACCGCAACAACTTTAATATACGCTATTGGAGCTGGAATTACCGCGGCTGCTGGCACCAGACTTGCCCTCCAATAGATACTCGTTAAAGGATTTAAAGTGTACTCATTCCGATTACGGGGCCTCGGATGAGTCCCGTACCGTTATTTTTCGTCACTACCTCCCCGTGCCGGGAGTGGGTAATTTGCGCGCCTGCTGCCTTCCTTGGATGTGGTAGCCGTTTCTCAGGCTCCCTCTCCGGAATCGAACCCTGATTCCCCGTTACCCGTTACAACCATGGTAGGCGCAGAACCTACCATCGACAGTTGATAAGGCAGACATTTGAAAGATGCGTCGCCGGTACGAGGACCGTGCGATCAGCCCAAAGTTATTCAGAGTCACCAAGGCAAACGGACCAGACGAGCCAATCCGATTGGTTTTGATCTAATAAAAGCGTCCCTTCCATCTCTGGTCGGGACTCTGTTTGCATGTATTAGCTCTAGAATTACCACAGTTATCCAAGTAACGTGGGTACGATCTAAGGAACCATAACTGATTTAATGAGCCATTCGCGGTTTCACCTTAATGCGGCTTGTACTGAGACATGCATGGCTTAATCTTTGAGACAAGCATATGACTACTGGCAGGATCAACCAGGGAGCTGCGTCAACGAGAGCTGAGCAGCCGGCCGCCCGGGAGTGTGTCCCGAGGGCCCGCGCGAACACGCAAGCGTCCGCTCAATTATTCTGCAAACAGGAGGAGGCTGAGCTCCCCTGCACGATACACCTCGAAACCCTCTCAGGTCCCGGCGGCGCGCAGCGCCGTCCTAAGTACTTGGTCGGGTTCGAGAGAGGCGCAATCGCCCGGAGATAGGCGAGTAGACGCTTTCAGTGCGAACACCCGTGCTCCCAACTGAGCTTGCCGCTGCCGACAGAGGCCCGGGAGCGTGCTGTCGTGGCATTGCCGGCGGGAAACAACACGCGCCACCTACGGTGACCGGCAGCTCCAACGCCAGCGCCACAGAAGGGCAAAGCCCCACTTGGGTGCAGAAGCGAACTCTCCCAGCACAGCGCACGCGCCAACACGTCCGCAGAGCTGCGATACAAACCACCTGCGAGAACCGCTGGGGGCGACCGAGCAGCAGACGGCGTCGCGACGCCGAGTGCCGGGCGGCGGCGCATCCTCAACGCACACAGTCCGCAATCGGACCAGCACACTGCAGATGTCCACCGCGCTTCGCACCGGGCTCGGCAGAACCCACTTTGGCCGCCTGGCGCCGCGCGCAGGGTGCGCCGGCGCATAGCTGGGACGCCAGCCGGGCCCGTCGGCCGGCGCTCCTGCCACTGGGCGCCCCCCACCAGCCGGCTGTAGTGCGTGCGCTCACGCAGCGCGCGGCCAGCACGCCGGGCGGCCCCCCCTCACCGGCCGGGGACTGTCCCGCCAAGCCACAGCCTCGTATCGCTTCATACCCACATGGCCAACTCAGGTTCGGGGGCATGGCGGGTACCGCCGAAACAACCGGTTCACAGATGTACCGATCGTCGCTATCACCGATGCACCTGCAGCGCGAACAACCGCTCAACAACTGATTTCCAGTTCATTTGCGGATCTTTGGCAGCAAACGTATACGTCAATCTACATTTGCGAAATCTACGATTCTGGCATGCCTGCATGTTATGTGTCACGACACGCTACATCAGCCCACATACACACTGCGGCATGTACACGAGAGAACACGTGGAAGATGGTCCGCGCACGTGTGCAATGTCCCTTGCGCGGTCGACTGTCAACCGGCCTCTGTAGCATGTCGCAGATGTGGAACGCGGTCCACCGTGCTATCATGTTGTGTGGGGCAATACGATTAAATAGGAAAACCCTCGTCGCTACATCAACAGACGGCTCACGCTGATTCCCGGCAGAGGGAGGAGGGGGGGGGGGGGGGGCCAACATGCAATACTTTCGTCCGTACCTACTTACCACATGTCTGTACGGCGTACAACAGTGCAATCTCGCTGTAATGGGGAGACGAGACAAGTAGCATCGTGCACAACATATGGCCCTTATGATTCGCCATTGTAGGGCGCAGCCGGTGTACGGTCAAGCATGTGCCACATTATGTCACTCAGTACGTAACGACGGATGATCAGTGTGGGTTACGCGTACATCAGCGGACAGTCCACACAGGCCGTACCACAACGTACACTGACTGCATCGACAACCGAATGCAACTGAACAGCTGCAAGGCTCATTTCACAAACAAACGCCTGACCGACCAGCTTGGAAGGGCAGGAGGGGAGGGCGATATTCGTTCTGTAGCGGTACACCCTTCCAGTGGTTAGCGGGACTGTGTAGAAAGTACGCAACACTCGAAAGACCTTTATGTGAGGGTACGCACCATGGCATCAAGAAATACACATGACACCAGAGGATCCAAGCAGTGAACTATGTTCAGAGGGTTGCTGTTAGGCAAAGCTACATTCCTGTGACGTTACATGTGACAGTTAAGGTGCAGTGTAAGTTAGGTTAAGGTGCAGTGTAAGTTAGGTTAAGGTGCAGTGTAAGTTAGGTTAAGGTGCAGTGTAAGTTAGGTTAAGGTGCAGTGTAAGTTAGGTTAAGGTGCAGTGTAAGTTAGGTTAAGGTGCAGTGTAAGTTAGGTTAAGGTGCAGTGTAAGTTAGGTTAAGGTGCAGTGTAAGTTAGGTTAAGGTGCAGTGTAAGTTAGGTTAAGGTGCAGTGTAAGTTAGGTTAAGGTGCAGTGTAAGTTAGGTTAAGGTGCAGTGTAAGTTAGGTTAAGGTGCAGTGTAACTTAGGTTAAGGTGCAGTGTAACTTAGGTTAAGGTGCAGTGTAACTTAGGTTAAGGTGCAGTGTAACTTAGGTTAAGGTGCAGTGTAACTTAGGTTAAGGTGCAGTGTAACTTAGGTTAAGGTGCAGTGTAACTTAGGTTAAGGTGCAGTGTAACTTAGGTTAAGGTGCAGTGTAACTTAGGTTAAGGTGCAGTGTAACTTAGGTTAAGGTGCAGTGTAAGTTAGGTTAAGGTGCAGTGTAAGTTAGGTTAAGGTGCAGCGTAACTTAGGTTAAGGTGCAGCGTAACTTAGGTTAAGGTGCAGCGTAACTTAGGTTAAGGTGCAGCGTAACTTAGGTTAAGGTGCAGCGTAACTTAGGTTAAGGTGCAGCGTAACTTAGGTTAAGGTGCAGCGTGGGTTAGGTTAGGGGCCAACGTGGGTTAGGTTAGGGGCCAACGTGGGTTAGGTTAGGGGCCAACGTGGGTTAGGTTAGGGGCCAACGTGGGTTAGGTTAGGGGCCAACGTGGGTTAGGTTAGGGGCCAACGTGGGTTAGGTTAGGGGCCAACGTGGGTTAGGTTAGGGGCCAACGTGGGTTAGGTTAGGGGCCAACGTGGGTTAGGTTAGGGGCCAACGTGGGTTAGGTTAGGGGCCAACGTGGGTTAGGTTAGGGGCCAACGTGGGTTAGGTTAGGGGCCAACGTGGGTTAGGTTAGGGGCCAACGTGGGTTAGGTTAGGGGCCAACGTGGGTTAGGTTAAGGGCCAACGTGGGTTAGGTTAAGGGCCAACGTGGGTTAGGTTAAGGGCCAACGTGGGTTAGGTTAAGGGCCAACGTGGGTTAGGTTAAGGGCCAACGTGGGTTAGGTTAAGGGCCAACGTGGGTTAGGTTAAGGGCCAACGTGGGTTAGGTTAAGGGCCAACGTGGGTTAGGTTAAGGGGCCAACGTGGGTTAGGTTAAGGGCCAACGTGGGTTAGGTTAAGGGCCAACGTGGGTTAGGTTAAGGGCCAACGTGGGTTAGGTTAAGGGCCAACGTGGGTTAGGTTGCCAGAGATGTGTCAAATCAGGATGTACGTTTGGCTGGTGTCAGGTGGTGGGTTGGTTCGATGATCTGTCTCGCGTGTGTCCAAAGGGTATTTTATTACTTGTACCTTTTGTGTTGTGGCGTGGCGTTGCGTCCTGTGTTGATACTGGGTGGACCACTGTGGGTGTTGCTGGCTGATTTGAGCTGCGTTGTTTGCGGGTGATGTGAGACATTCTGTCTTATTAGTGGACGTGACGTTCCTCTTGTCGTTCTTTGGATAGTGTCCTGTGGCAGCGAGGATAAAATGGATGTTGTTGAACGATAGTGCTTTGGTGCTTTCGCTTTGTTACACACAGA
>NW_026062026.1:32500-35000 GCF_023897955.1 Schistocerca gregaria | reverse complement strand
TGCGCGAAGCAGACGCTCTGGAAGGGCACGGGCCAGAATGAAAAGGTTCATCAACTTCACGAGGACTTCGTGCGGCAGGCGCCGCAGCTCGACGGGAGTAAGGCCGTCCGGGCCGGCTACTGAACCTCTGGGCGGCAAGGCAGCGGCGACCTCCTCATATGTGACCGGCCCCCACAGGCGCTCCGGAGCAACAGGCTCCGAGTGCGGCAGGAGGCGGTCACGGATGAAGCCCGCGGTGGAGATAGGCTTCTTCGTGAAGAGGTCCGCCCAGAAGTCCAGCAGACCGGGGATGTCAGGCGGCGGCTGCAGCAGGGTGCCATCTAGAAGGCCACGCACGCAGCGCGCGCGCGACCGCCGGAAGGCACCCTGCGTCTTGGCGTACTCCCATCGGCGCCGTTTGCGCCTTTGCTGCGGCGGAGCAGCAGGAGGCCGCTTAGGTGGTTGGCGCGGCCTCTGTGTCCTCGTGGCTGACCTCTCTTCTCTGGACCCGACCGACGCAAGGGCGTCCGGAAGCATGCCCAGGATGACTTCGGGCGGCGCTCCCGGCCCCAGACCGATAATTCGGTCTAGTGCCGAGAAGCGCTGAGCGGAAGCGGGTAGCCCCGCTAGATGCTCCCAGACGGCGGCGTCAGTCGGCCCCTCCAGCGGCGGCCCGGTGGTGTCGGCCGCGAAGTCCGTATCTGCGTCATCGGGTGGCGCAGCACTATCGCCCGCGTCTGGCGGCGGCCTCACCGCTCCCCGGCGGGACGCCGGCTCTTCCCCCCGACCGACTTCAAGCGCCTCCATGAATTGGCGGACAAGCTGCTTGTGGGCAGCCTTCCGCCTCTGGCACTTGATCGCTTCAAGTGTTCGGTCGGGGAATATCCTCGTCAGCTCTTGATTGACGAAGAAGAACCGTGCGTCCCTCTCAAGGAAAAGTTCGGCCTCCGCTTTGGCGAGCGATAGGACTTCTTCTTCCGTCCACCTCGCGCGATGCCTCTCCGTGACGATCTCCGCGTTGGCGGCCGCAGGATGTTGGCGGCGGCGATGGACCCCGAGACCGTTCTTTGTTGTGAAGCTGCGGTGGCACTCACTGCAGGCGTAAGAAGCTACACAAGTTACCGTATTTGCGTCACGGCCGGTTGGCCGGATAGATGCTGGGGAAGCTGGGGTGGCGCCTTCAGCGGAAGGACTACCACTTATATTATTATAGAGACTGCCCCCAACTAAAAGGGATAATGCGAGGGGGGGCTGGTAACCCCCCCAGGCCCCTGGTGCGGTCTTCTACTCTGCGAAATCAGCGGGCCCACGTGAAGGGGAGAAGACCGCAGAAGTGGAGAGGCTAAGTGGGCTAGGCCCATGTGTTGCGCTTCACACTCCCTGTAACTACAACCCAAGGAAGGGACCTCGCGGTAGCAGCTAGACTACAGCAAAACCCTGCTTCGAGAAGCAGAGTTCGGATGCAGCCGCGCCGCCGCCACTTGATCGCCTTAAGAGAGTCATAGTTACTCCCGCCGTTTACCCGCGCTTGCTTGAATTTCTTCACGTTGACATTCAGAGCACTGGGCAGAAATCACATTGCGTCAACACCCGCTAGGGCCATCGCAATGCTTTGTTTTAATTAGACAGTCGGATTCCCCCAGTCCGTGCCAGTTCTGAGTTGATCGTTGAATGGCGGCCGAAGAGAATCCGCGCACCCGCGCGCCCCCGGAGGAGCACGCTAAGGCGGACGCGGCCTCGCAGCAAGGAAGATCCGTGGGAGGCCAAGGCACGGGACCGAGCTCGGATCCTGCACGCAGGTTGAAGCACCGGGGCGCGAACGCCGCGCAGGCGCGCGCATCCTGCACCGCCGGCCAGCACGAGGCCAACCAACGGCGAGAGCAGACCACGCCCGCGCTAAACGCCCGCACTTACCGGCACCCCTACGGCACTCACCTCGCCCAGGCCCGGCACGTTAGCGCTGACCCACTTCCCGACCAAGCCCGACACGCCCCGATCCTCAGAGCCAATCCTTATCCCGAAGTTACGGATCCAATTTGCCGACTTCCCTTACCTACATTATTCTATCGACTAGAGGCTCTTCACCTTGGAGACCTGCTGCGGATATGGGTACGAACCGGCGCGACACCTCCACGTGGCCCTCTCCCGGATTTTCAAGGTCCGAGGGGAAGATCGGGACACCGCCGCAACTGCGGTGCTCTTCGCGTTCCAAACCCTATCTCCCTGCTAGAGGATTCCAGGGAACTCGAACGCTCATGCAGAAAAGAAAACTCTTCCCCGATCTCCCGACGGCGTCTCCGGGTCCTTTTGGGTTACCCCGACGAGCATCTCTAAAAGAGGGGCCCGACTTGTATCGGTTCCGCTGCCGGGTTCCGGAATAGGAACCGGATTCCCTTTCGCCCAACGGGGGCCAGCACAAAGTGCATCATGCTATGACGGCCCCCATCAACATCGGATTTCTCCTAGGGCTTAGGATCGACTGACTCGTGTGCAACGGCTGTTCACACGAAACCCTTCTCCG
>NW_026062026.1:25000-27500 GCF_023897955.1 Schistocerca gregaria | reverse complement strand
TGCAGATGTCCACCGCGCTTCGCACCGGGCTCGGCAGAACCCACTTTGGCCGCCTGGCGCCGCGCGCAGGGTGCGCCGGCGCATAGCTGGGACGCCAGCCGGGCCCGTCGGCCGGCGCTCCTGCCACTGGGCGCCCCCCACCAGCCGGCTGTAGTGCGTGCGCTCACGCAGCGCGCGGCCAGCACGCCGGGCGGCCCCCCCTCACCGGCCGGGGACTGTCCCGCCAAGCCACAGCCTCGTATCGCTTCATACCCACATGGCCAACTCAGGTTCGGGGGCATGGCGGGTACCGCCGAAACAACCGGTTCACAGATGTACCGATCGTCGCTATCACCGATGCACCTGCAGCGCGAACAACCGCTCAACAACTGATTTCCAGTTCATTTGCGGATCTTTGGCAGCAAACGTATACGTCAATCTACATTTGCGAAATCTACGATTCTGGCATGCCTGCATGTTATGTGTCACGACACGCTACATCAGCCCACATACACACTGCGGCATGTACACGAGAGAACACGTGGAAGATGGTCCGCGCACGTGTGCAATGTCCCTTGCGCGGTCGACTGTCAACCGGCCTCTGTAGCATGTCGCAGATGTGGAACGCGGTCCACCGTGCTATCATGTTGTGTGGGGCAATACGATTAAATAGGAAAACCCTCGTCGCTACATCAACAGACGGCTCACGCTGATTCCCGGCAGAGGGAGGAGGGGGGGGGGGGGGGGGCCAACATGCAATACTTTCGTCCGTACCTACTTACCACATGTCTGTACGGCGTACAACAGTGCAATCTCGCTGTAATGGGGAGACGAGACAAGTAGCATCGTGCACAACATATGGCCCTTATGATTCGCCATTGTAGGGCGCAGCCGGTGTACGGTCAAGCATGTGCCACATTATGTCACTCAGTACGTAACGACGGATGATCAGTGTGGGTTACGCGTACATCAGCGGACAGTCCACACAGGCCGTACCACAACGTACACTGACTGCATCGACAACCGAATGCAACTGAACAGCTGCAAGGCTCATTTCACAAACAAACGCCTGACCGACCAGCTTGGAAGGGCAGGAGGGGAGGGCGATATTCGTTCTGTAGCGGTACACCCTTCCAGTGGTTAGCGGGACTGTGTAGAAAGTACGCAACACTCGAAAGACCTTTATGTGAGGGTACGCACCATGGCATCAAGAAATACACATGACACCAGAGGATCCAAGCAGTGAACTATGTTCAGAGGGTTGCTGTTAGGCAAAGCTACATTCCTGTGACGTTACATGTGACAGTTAAGGTGCAGTGTAAGTTAGGTTAAGGTGCAGTGTAAGTTAGGTTAAGGTGCAGTGTAAGTTAGGTTAAGGTGCAGTGTAAGTTAGGTTAAGGTGCAGTGTAAGTTAGGTTAAGGTGCAGTGTAAGTTAGGTTAAGGTGCAGTGTAAGTTAGGTTAAGGTGCAGTGTAAGTTAGGTTAAGGTGCAGTGTAAGTTAGGTTAAGGTGCAGTGTAAGTTAGGTTAAGGTGCAGTGTAAGTTAGGTTAAGGTGCAGTGTAAGTTAGGTTAAGGTGCAGTGTAAGTTAGGTTAAGGTGCAGTGTAAGTTAGGTTAAGGTGCAGTGTAACTTAGGTTAAGGTGCAGTGTAACTTAGGTTAAGGTGCAGTGTAACTTAGGTTAAGGTGCAGTGTAACTTAGGTTAAGGTGCAGTGTAACTTAGGTTAAGGTGCAGTGTAACTTAGGTTAAGGTGCAGTGTAACTTAGGTTAAGGTGCAGTGTAACTTAGGTTAAGGTGCAGTGTAACTTAGGTTAAGGTGCAGTGTAAGTTAGGTTAAGGTGCAGTGTAACTTAGGTTAAGGTGCAGTGTAACTTAGGTTAAGGTGCAGTGTAAGTTAGGTTAAGGTGCAGTGTAAGTTAGGTTAAGGTGCAGCGTAACTTAGGTTAAGGTGCAGCGTAACTTAGGTTAAGGTGCAGCGTAACTTAGGTTAAGGTGCAGCGTAACTTAGGTTAAGGTGCAGCGTAACTTAGGTTAAGGTGCAGCGTAACTTAGGTTAAGGTGCAGCGTAACTTAGGTTAAGGTGCAGCGTAACTTAGGTTAAGGTGCAGCGTGGGTTAGGTTAGGGGCCAACGTGGGTTAGGTTAGGGGCCAACGTGGGTTAGGTTAGGGGCCAACGTGGGTTAGGTTAGGGGCCAACGTGGGTTAGGTTAGGGGCCAACGTGGGTTAGGTTAGGGGCCAACGTGGGTTAGGTTAGGGGCCAACGTGGGTTAGGTTAGGGGCCAACGTGGGTTAGGTTAGGGGCCAACGTGGGTTAGGTTAGGGGCCAACGTGGGTTAGGTTAGGGGCCAACGTGGGTTAGGTTAGGGGCCAACGTGGGTTAGGTTAGGGGCCAACGTGGGTTAGGTTAGGGGCCAACGTGGGTTAGGTTAGGGGCCAACGTGGGTTAGGTTAGGGGCCAACGTGGGTTAGGTTAGGGGCCAACGTGGGTTAGGTTAAGGGCCAACGTGGGTTAGGTTAAG
>NW_026062026.1:12500-17500 GCF_023897955.1 Schistocerca gregaria | reverse complement strand
AGCTATCAATCTGTCAATCCTTCCGGTGTCCGGGCCTGGTGAGGTTTCCCGTGTTGAGTCAAATTAAGCCGCAGGCTCCACTCCTGGTGGTGCCCTTCCGTCAATTCCTTTAAGTTTCAGCTTTGCAACCATACTTCCCCCGGAACCCAAAAGCTTTGGTTTCCCGGAGGCTGCCCGCCGAGTCATCGGAGGAACTGCGGCGGATCGCTGGCTGGCATCGTTTATGGTTAGAACTAGGGCGGTATCTGATCGCCTTCGAACCTCTAACTTTCGTTCTTGATTAATGAAAACATACTTGGCAAATGCTTTCGCTTCTGTTCGTCTTGCGACGATCCAAGAATTTCACCTCTAACGTCGCAATACGAATGCCCCCGCCTGTCCCTATTAATCATTACCTCGGGTTCCGAAAACCAACAAAATAGAACCGAGGTCCTATTCCATTATTCCATGCACACAGTATTCAGGCGGGCTTGCCTGCTTTAAGCACTCTAATTTGTTCAAAGTAAACGTGCCGGCCCACCGAGACACTCAACTAAGAGCACCCTGGTAGGATTTCAACGGGGTCCGCCTCGGGACGCGCAAGCACGCCTTCGGCTCGCCCCACCGGCAGGACGTCCCACGATACATGCCAGTTAAACACCGACGGGCGGTGAACCAACAGCGTGGGACACAAATCCAACTACGAGCTTTTTAACCGCAACAACTTTAATATACGCTATTGGAGCTGGAATTACCGCGGCTGCTGGCACCAGACTTGCCCTCCAATAGATACTCGTTAAAGGATTTAAAGTGTACTCATTCCGATTACGGGGCCTCGGATGAGTCCCGTATCGTTATTTTTCGTCACTACCTCCCCGTGCCGGGAGTGGGTAATTTGCGCGCCTGCTGCCTTCCTTGGATGTGGTAGCCGTTTCTCAGGCTCCCTCTCCGGAATCGAACCCTGATTCCCCGTTACCCGTTACAACCATGGTAGGCGCAGAACCTACCATCGACAGTTGATAAGGCAGACATTTGAAAGATGCGTCGCCGGTACGAGGACCGTGCGATCAGCCCAAAGTTATTCAGAGTCACCAAGGCAAACGGACCAGACGAGCCAATCCGATTGGTTTTGATCTAATAAAAGCGTCCCTTCCATCTCTGGTCGGGACTCTGTTTGCATGTATTAGCTCTAGAATTACCACAGTTATCCAAGTAACGTGGGTACGATCTAAGGAACCATAACTGATTTAATGAGCCATTCGCGGTTTCACCTTAATGCGGCTTGTACTGAGACATGCATGGCTTAATCTTTGAGACAAGCATATGACTACTGGCAGGATCAACCAGGGAGCTGCGTCAACGAGAGCTGAGCAGCCGGCCGCCCGGGAGTGTGTCCCGAGGGCCCGCGCGAACACGCAAGCGTCCGCTCAATTATTCTGCAAACAGGAGGAGGCTGAGCTCCCCTGCACGATACACCTCGAAACCCTCTCAGGTCCCGGCGGCGCGCAGCGCCGTCCTAAGTACTTGGTCGGGTTCGAGAGAGGCGCAATCGCCCGGAGATAGGCGAGTAGACGCTTTCAGTGCGAACACCCGTGCTCCCAACTGAGCTTGCCGCTGCCGACAGAGGCCCGGGAGCGTGCTGTCGTGGCATTGCCGGCGGGAAACAACACGCGCCACCTACGGTGACCGGCAGCTCCAACGCCAGCGCCACAGAAGGGCAAAGCCCCACTTGGGTGCAGAAGCGAACTCTCCCAGCACAGCGCACGCGCCAACACGTCCGCAGAGCTGCGATACAAACCACCTGCGAGAACCGCTGGGGGCGACCGAGCAGCAGACGGCGTCGCGACGCCGAGTGCCGGGCGGCGGCGCATCCTCAACGCACACAGTCCGCAATCGGACCAGCACACTGCAGATGTCCACCGCGCTTCGCACCGGGCTCGGCAGAACCCACTTTGGCCGCCTGGCGCCGCGCGCAGGGTGCGCCGGCGCATAGCTGGGACGCCAGCCGGGCCCGTCGGCCGGCGCTCCTGCCACTGGGCGCCCCCCACCAGCCGGCTGTAGTGCGTGCGCTCACGCAGCGCGCGGCCAGCACGCCGGGCGGCCCCCCCTCACCGGCCGGGGACTGTCCCGCCAAGCCACAGCCTCGTATCGCTTCATACCCACATGGCCAACTCAGGTTCGGGGGCATGGCGGGTACCGCCGAAACAACCGGTTCACAGATGTACCGATCGTCGCTATCACCGATGCACCTGCAGCGCGAACAACCGCTCAACAACTGATTTCCAGTTCATTTGCGGATCTTTGGCAGCAAACGTATACGTCAATCTACATTTGCGAAATCTACGATTCTGGCATGCCTGCATGTTATGTGTCACGACACGCTACATCAGCCCACATACACACTGCGGCATGTACACGAGAGAACACGTGGAAGATGGTCCGCGCACGTGTGCAATGTCCCTTGCGCGGTCGACTGTCAACCGGCCTCTGTAGCATGTCGCAGATGTGGAACGCGGTCCACCGTGCTATCATGTTGTGTGGGGCAATACGATTAAATAGGAAAACCCTCGTCGCTACATCAACAGACGGCTCACGCTGATTCCCGGCAGAGGGAGGAGGGGGGGGGGGGCCAACATGCAATACTTTCGTCCGTACCTACTTACCACATGTCTGTACGGCGTACAACAGTGCAATCTCGCTGTAATGGGGAGACGAGACAAGTAGCATCGTGCACAACATATGGCCCTTATGATTCGCCATTGTAGGGCGCAGCCGGTGTACGGTCAAGCATGTGCCACATTATGTCACTCAGTACGTAACGACGGATGATCAGTGTGGGTTACGCGTACATCAGCGGACAGTCCACACAGGCCGTACCACAACGTACACTGACTGCATCGACAACCGAATGCAACTGAACAGCTGCAAGGCTCATTTCACAAACAAACGCCTGACCGACCAGCTTGGAAGGGCAGGAGGGGAGGGCGATATTCGTTCTGTAGCGGTACACCCTTCCAGTGGTTAGCGGGACTGTGTAGAAAGTACGCAACACTCGAAAGACCTTTATGTGAGGGTACACACCATGGCATCAAGAAATACACATGACACCAGAGGATCCAAGCAGTGAACTATGTTCAGAGGGTTGCTGTTAGGCAAAGCTACATTCCTGTGACGTTACATGTGACAGTTAAGGTGCAGTGTAAGTTAGGTTAAGGTGCAGTGTAAGTTAGGTTAAGGTGCAGTGTAAGTTAGGTTAAGGTGCAGTGTAAGTTAGGTTAAGGTGCAGTGTAAGTTAGGTTAAGGTGCAGTGTAAGTTAGGTTAAGGTGCAGTGTAAGTTAGGTTAAGGTGCAGTGTAAGTTAGGTTAAGGTGCAGTGTAAGTTAGGTTAAGGTGCAGTGTAAGTTAGGTTAAGGTGCAGTGTAAGTTAGGTTAAGGTGCAGTGTAAGTTAGGTTAAGGTGCAGTGTAAGTTAGGTTAAGGTGCAGTGTAAGTTAGGTTAAGGTGCAGTGTAACTTAGGTTAAGGTGCAGTGTAACTTAGGTTAAGGTGCAGTGTAACTTAGGTTAAGGTGCAGTGTAACTTAGGTTAAGGTGCAGTGTAACTTAGGTTAAGGTGCAGTGTAACTTAGGTTAAGGTGCAGTGTAACTTAGGTTAAGGTGCAGTGTAACTTAGGTTAAGGTGCAGTGTAACTTAGGTTAAGGTGCAGTGTAAGTTAGGTTAAGGTGCAGTGTAAGTTAGGTTAAGGTGCAGCGTAACTTAGGTTAAGGTGCAGCGTAACTTAGGTTAAGGTGCAGCGTAACTTAGGTTAAGGTGCAGCGTAACTTAGGTTAAGGTGCAGCGTAACTTAGGTTAAGGTGCAGCGTAACTTAGGTTAAGGTGCAGCGTAACTTAGGTTAAGGTGCAGCGTAACTTAGGTTAAGGTGCAGCGTAACTTAGGTTAAGGTGCAGCGTGGGTTAGGTTAGGGGCCAACGTGGGTTAGGTTAGGGGCCAACGTGGGTTAGGTTAGGGGCCAACGTGGGTTAGGTTAGGGGCCAACGTGGGTTAGGTTAGGGGCCAACGTGGGTTAGGTTAGGGGCCAACGTGGGTTAGGTTAGGGGCCAACGTGGGTTAGGTTAGGGGCCAACGTGGGTTAGGTTAGGGGCCAACGTGGGTTAGGTTAGGGGCCAACGTGGGTTAGGTTAGGGGCCAACGTGGGTTAGGTTAGGGGCCAACGTGGGTTAGGTTAGGGGCCAACGTGGGTTAGGTTAAGGGCCAACGTGGGTTAGGTTAAGGGCCAACGTGGGTTAGGTTAAGGGCCAACGTGGGTTAGGTTAAGGGCCAACGTGGGTTAGGTTAAGGGCCAACGTGGGTTAGGTTAAGGGCCAACGTGGGTTAGGTTAAGGGCCAACGTGGGTTAGGTTAAGGGCCAACGTGGGTTAGGTTAAGGGCCAACGTGGGTTAGGTTAAGGGCCAACGTGGGTTAGGTTAAGGGCCAACGTGGGTTAGGTTAAGGGCCAACGTGGGTTAGGTTAAGGGCCAACGTGGGTTAGGTTAAGGGCCAACGTGGGTTAGGTTAAGGGCCAACGTGGGTTAGGTTAAGGGCCAACGTGGGTTAGGTTAAGGGCCAACGTGGGTTAGGTTAAGGGCCAACGTGGGTTAGGTTGCCAGAGATGTGTCAAATCAGGATGTACGTTTGGCTGGTGTCAGGTGGTGGGTTGGTTCGATGCCTTTATAAGGGGTGTGGCCAAAGGGTATTTTATTACTTGTACCTTTTGTGTTGTGGCGTGGCGTTGCGTCCTGTGTTGATACTGGGTGGACCACTGTGGGTGTTGCTGGCTGATTTGAGCTGCGTTGTTTGCGGGTGATGTGAGACATTCTGTCTTATTAGTGGACGTGACGTTCCTCTTGTCGTTGTTTGGATAGTGTCCTGTGGCAGCGAGGATAAAATGGATGTTGTTGAACGATAGTGCTTTGGTGCTTTCGCTTTGTTACACACAGAGTGGACTGTGAGATAGGGTGACTGGGTCGAGTGCGGTTCACACT
>NW_026062026.1:0-2500 GCF_023897955.1 Schistocerca gregaria | reverse complement strand
GTTAGGCAAAGCTACATTCCTGTGACGTTACATGTGACAGTTAAGGTGCAGTGTAAGTTAGGTTAAGGTGCAGTGTAAGTTAGGTTAAGGTGCAGTGTAAGTTAGGTTAAGGTGCAGTGTAAGTTAGGTTAAGGTGCAGTGTAAGTTAGGTTAAGGTGCAGTGTAAGTTAGGTTAAGGTGCAGTGTAAGTTAGGTTAAGGTGCAGTGTAACTTAGGTTAAGGTGCAGTGTAACTTAGGTTAAGGTGCAGTGTAACTTAGGTTAAGGTGCAGTGTAACTTAGGTTAAGGTGCAGTGTAACTTAGGTTAAGGTGCAGTGTAACTTAGGTTAAGGTGCAGTGTAACTTAGGTTAAGGTGCAGTGTAACTTAGGTTAAGGTGCAGTGTAACTTAGGTTAAGGTGCAGTGTAAGTTAGGTTAAGGTGCAGTGTAAGTTAGGTTAAGGTGCAGCGTAACTTAGGTTAAGGTGCAGCGTAACTTAGGTTAAGGTGCAGCGTAACTTAGGTTAAGGTGCAGCGTAACTTAGGTTAAGGTGCAGCGTAACTTAGGTTAAGGTGCAGCGTAACTTAGGTTAAGGTGCAGCGTAACTTAGGTTAAGGTGCAGCGTAACTTAGGTTAAGGTGCAGCGTGGGTTAGGTTAGGGGCCAACGTGGGTTAGGTTAGGGGCCAACGTGGGTTAGGTTAGGGGCCAACGTGGGTTAGGTTAGGGGCCAACGTGGGTTAGGTTAGGGGCCAACGTGGGTTAGGTTAGGGGCCAACGTGGGTTAGGTTAGGGGCCAACGTGGGTTAGGTTAGGGGCCAACGTGGGTTAGGTTAGGGGCCAACGTGGGTTAGGTTAGGGGCCAACGTGGGTTAGGTTAGGGGCCAACGTGGGTTAGGTTAGGGGCCAACGTGGGTTAGGTTAGGGGCCAACGTGGGTTAGGTTAGGGGCCAACGTGGGTTAGGTTAGGGGCCAACGTGGGTTAGGTTAGGGGCCAACGTGGGTTAGGTTAGGGGCCAACGTGGGTTAGGTTAGGGGCCAACGTGGGTTAGGTTAAGGGCCAACGTGGGTTAGGTTAAGGGCCAACGTGGGTTAGGTTAAGGGCCAACGTGGGTTAGGTTAAGGGCCAACGTGGGTTAGGTTAAGGGCCAACGTGGGTTAGGTTAAGGGCCAACGTGGGTTAGGTTAAGGGCCAACGTGGGTTAGGTTAAGGGCCAACGTGGGTTAGGTTAAGGGCCAACGTGGGTTAGGTTAAGGGCCAACGTGGGTTAGGTTAAGGGCCAACGTGGGTTAGGTTAAGGGCCAACGTGGGTTAGGTTAAGGGCCAACGTGGGTTAGGTTGCCAGAGATGTGTCAAATCAGGATGTACGTTTGGCTGGTGTCAGGTGGTGGGTTGGTTCGATGCCTTTATAAGGGGTGTGGCCAAAGGGTATTTTATTACTTGTACCTTTTGTGTTGTGGCGTGGCGTTGCGTCCTGTGTTGATACTGGGTGGACCACTGTGGGTGTTGCTGGCTGATTTGAGCTGCGTTGTTTGCGGGTGATGTGAGACATTCTGTCTTATTAGTGGACGTGACGTTCCTCTTGTCGTTGTTTGGATAGTGTCCTGTGGCAGCGAGGATAAAATGGATGTTGTTGAACGATAGTGCTTTGGTGCTTTCGCTTTGTTACACACAGAGTGGACTGTGAGATAGGGTGACTGGGTCGAGTGCGGTTCACACTGTCCTCCCCAGTTTACAGTATGTATCATCTATGTATGTGGTCCTGCATCATTTACTAAGGAGGGACGTCAGACGACTGAAATATTAGTTATGTACTGATGTAAAGCAGAATGCTTACCTTCCACCAGTGGGCGAGTATCGACTCTGCCCCAGAGTTGCCACCGCAGGAAGAGGTGTCGGAAACACTACCCGCACACCGTCACCACTGTGCGGGGGGACGGACCCTCTATATCCTCAGCGGCGCACTCTTTGCCACCGAGCGTCACGTCTCGCGGCCCGCCGTCCAGAGCATGTATTGGGACAGCGGGACTTTGGCTTTTGGGAGATAACTCTTCATGAAGTGGAAGATATAGGGGTGGACTGCAATGTACGATTGCGGGAAAAGTCCGCCGTACATCCGCTCGAGTTGCGAGTCGGGCGGTGGGGGTGGCGCATTCACAGGTGCGGCTGGAGTGACCGTCGGTCCACCACTTTTGACTCGATTTGCGTCACCTGCGGTGAAGAGGGGGTGCAGCAGGCGTTTTACTCTGGGTCGTCAAGCGGGCGCTGTAGGCGACATCGACATCATAGTCGGCCGGCCGTCTCATAGAGGGCGGTATCGTCGTCGGAAGCAGCGTCATCTTCCGAGGGACGGACCAGTAGGTGGCCGTGTTCTGCGCCGGACCTAGTCTCGGTAGATTCCTGTAGATGGAGGCACAGTCTGTGGGCCACATGCGAAACTAGTTTACCGACATTCGCACAGGTGGCTCCCCTCCTACGGACTTATCACCACCCACACTAACCGCCAACACGCGATCTAGTGT
>NW_026062025.1:42500-45643 GCF_023897955.1 Schistocerca gregaria | reverse complement strand
ACACTAGATCGCGTGTTATGGTCCGCGCACGTGTGCAATGTCCCTTGCGCGGGTCGACTGTCAACCGGCCTCTGTAGCATGTCGCAGATGTGGAACGCGGTCCACCGTGCTATCATGTTGTGTGGGGCAATACGATTAAATAGGAAAACCCTCGTCGCTACATCAACAGACGGCTCACGCTGATTCCCGGCAGAGGGAGGAGGGGGGGGGGGGGGGGGGGGCCAACATGCAATACTTTCGTCCGTACCTACCTACCACATGTCTGTACGGCGTACAACAGTGCAATCTCGCTGTAATGGGGAGACGAGACAAGTAGCATCGTGCACAACATATGGCCCTTATGATTCGCCATTGTAGGGCGCAGCCGGTGTACGGTCAAGCATGTGCCACATTATGTCACTCAGTACGTAACGACGGATGATCAGTGTGGGTTACGCGTACATCAGCGGACAGTCCACACAGGCCGTACCACAACGTACACTGACTGCATCGACAACCGAATGCAACTGAACAGCTGCAAGGCTCATTTCACAAACAAACGCCTGACCGACCAGCTTGGAAGGGCAGGAGGGGAGGGCGATATTCGTTCTGTAGCGGTACACCCTTCCAGTGGTTAGCGGGACTGTGTAGAAAGTACGCAACACTCGAAAGACCTTTATGTGAGGGTACGCACCATGGCATCAAGAAATACACATGACACCAGAGGATCCAAGCAGTGAACTATGTTCAGAGGGTTGCTGTTAGGCAAAGCTACATTCCTGTGACGTTACATGTGACAGTTAAGGTGCAGTGTAAGTTAGGTTAAGGTGCAGCGTAAGTTAGGTTAAGGGTGCAGCGTAAGTTAGGTTAAGGTGCAGCGTAGTAGGTTAGGAGTTAAGGTGCAGCGTAACGTGGGGTTAAGGTGCAGCGTAACTTGGGTTAAGGTGCAGCGTAACTTGGGTTAAGGTGCAGCGTAACTTGGGTTAAGGTGCAGCGTAACTTGGGTTAAGGTGCAGCGTAACTTGGGTTAAGGTGCAGCGTAACTTGGGTTAAGGTGCAGCGTAACTTGGGTTAAGGTGCAGCGTAACTTGGGTTAAGGTGCAGCGTAACTTGGGTTAAGGTGCAGCGTAACTTGGGTTAAGGTGCAGCGTAACTTGGGTTAAGGTGCAGCGTAACTTGGGTTAAGGTGCAGCGTAACTTGGGTTAAGGTGCAGCGTAACTTGGGTTAAGGTGCAGCGTAACTTGGGTTAAGGTGCAGCGTAACTTGGGTTAAGGTGCAGCGTAACTTGGGTTAAGGTGCAGCGTAACTTGGGTTAAGGTGCAGCGTAACTTGGGTTAAGGTGCAGCGTAACTTGGGTTAAGGTGCAGCGTAACTTGGGGTTAAGGTGCAGCGTAACTTGGGTTAAGGTGCAGCGTAACTTGGGTTAAGGTGCAGCGTAACTTGGGTTAAGGTGCAGCGTAACTTGGGTTAAGGTGCAGCGTAACTTGGGTTAAGGTGCAGCGTAACTTGGGTTAAGGTGCAGCGTAACTTGGGTTAAGGTGCAGCGTAACTTGGGTTAAGGTGCAGCGTAACTTGGGTTAAGGTGCAGCGTAACTTAGGTTAAGGTGCAGCGTAACTTAGGTTAAGGTGCAACGTGGGTTAGGTTAAGGGGCCAACGTGGGTTAGGTTAAGGGCCAACGTGGGTTAGGTTAAGGGCCAACGTGGGTTAGGTTAAGGGCCAACGTGGGTTAGGTTAAGGGCCAACGTGGGTTAGGTTAAGGGCCAACGTGGGGTTAGGTTAAGGGCCAACGTGGGTTAGGTTAAGGGCCAACGTGGGTTAGGTTAAGGGCCAACGTGGGTTAGGTTAAGGGCCAACGTGGGTTAGGTTAAGGGCCAACGTGGGTTAGGTTAAGGGCCAACGTGGGTTAGGTTAAGGGCCAACGTGGGTTAGGTTAAGGGCCAACGTGGGTTAGGTTAAGGGCCAACGTGGGTTAGGTTAAGGGCCAACGTGGGTTAGGTTAAGGGCCAACGTGGGTTAGGTTAAGGGCCAACGTGGGTTAGGTTAAGGGCCAACGTGGGTTAGGTTTAAGGGCCAACGTGGGTTAGGTTAAGGGCCAACGTGGGTTAGGTTGCCAGAGATGTGTCAAATCAGGATGTACGTTTGGCTGGTGTCAGGTGGTGGGTTGGTTCGATGCCTTTATAAGGAGTGTGGCCAAAGGGTATTTTATTACTTGTACCTTTTGTGTTGTGGCGTGGCGTTGCGTCCTGTGTTGATACTGGGTGGACCACTGTGGGTGTTGCTGGCTGATTTGAGGCTGCGTTGTTTGCGGGTGGTGTGAGACATTCTGTCTTATTAGTGGACGTGACGTTCCTCTTGTCGTTCTTTGGATAGTGTCCTGTGGCAGCGAGGATAAAATGGATGTTGTTGAACGATAGTGCTTTGGTGCTTTCGCTTTGTTACACACAGAGTGGACTGTGAGATAGGGTGACTGGGTCGAGTGCGGTTCACACTGTCCTCCCCAGTTTACAGTATGTATCATCTATGTATGTGGTCCTGCATCATTTACTAAGCAGGGACGTCAGACGACTGAAATATTAGTTATGTACTGATGTAAAGCAGAATGCTTACCTTCCACCAGTGGGCGAGTATCGACTCTGCCCCAGCGTTGCCACCGCAGGAAGCGGTGTCGGAAACACTACCCGCACACCGTCACCACTGTGCGGGGGGACGGACCCTCTATATCCTCAGCGGCGCACTCTTTGCCACCGGGCGTCACGTCTCGCGGCCCGCCGTCCAGAGCATGTATTGGGACAGCGGGACTTTGGCTTTTGGGAGATAACTCTTCATGAAGTGGAAGATATAGGGGTGGACTGCAATGTACGATTGCGGGAAAAGTCCGCCGTACATCCGCTCGAGTTGCGAGTCGGGCGGTGGGGGTGGCGCATTCACAGGTGCGGCTGGAGTGACCGTCGGTCCACCACTTTTGACTCGATTTGCGTCACCTGCCGTGAAGAGGGGGGTGCAGCAGGCGTTTTACTCTGGGTCGTCAAGCGGGCGCTGTAGGCGACATCGACATCATAGTCCGCCGGCCGTCTCATAGAGGGCGGTATCGTCGTCGGGACGGACCAGTAGGTGGCCGTGTTCTGCGCCGGACCTAGTCTCGGGAGATTCCTGTAGATGGAG
>NW_026062025.1:32500-35000 GCF_023897955.1 Schistocerca gregaria | reverse complement strand
GCATATGACTACTGGCAGGATCAACCAGGGAGCTGCGTCAACGAGAGCTGAGCAGCCGGCCGCCCGGGAGTGTGTCCCGAGGGCCCGCGCGAACACGCAAGCGTCCGCTCAATTATTCTGCAAACAGGAGGAGGCTGAGCTCCCCTGCACGATACACCTCGAAACCCTCTCAGGTCCCGGCGGCGCGCAGAGCCGTCCTAAGTACTTGGTCGGGTTCGAGAGAGGCGCAATCGCCCGGAGATGGGCGAGTAGACGCTTTCAGTGCGAACACCCGTGCTCCCAACTGAGCTTGCCGCTGCCGACAGAGGCCCGGGAGCGTGCTGTCGTGGCATTGCCGGCGGGAAACAACACGCGCCACCTACGGTGACCGGCAGCTCCAACGCCAGCGCCACAGAAGGGCAAAGCCCCACTTGGGTGCAGAAGCGAACTCTCCCAGCACAGCGCACGCGCCAACACGTCCGCAGAGCTGCGATACAAACCACCTGCGAGAACCGCTGGGGGCGACCGAGCAGCAGACGGCGTCGCGACGCCGAGTGCCGGGCGGCGGCGCATCCTCAACGCACACAGTCCGCAATCGGACCAGCACACTGCAGATGTCCACCGCGCTTCGCACCGGGCTCGGCAGAACCCACTTTGGCCGCCTGGCGCCGCGCGCAGGGTGCGCCGGCGCATAGCTGGGACGCCAGCCGGGCCCGTCGGCCGGCGCTCCTGCCACTGGGCGCCCCCCACCAGCCGGCTGTAGTGCGTGCGCTCACGCAGCGCGCGGCCAGCACGCCGGGCGGCCCCCCCTCACCGGCCGGGGACTGTCCCGCCAAGCCACAGCCTCGTATCGCTTCATACCCACATGGCCAACTCAGGTTCGGGGGCATGGCGGGTACCGCCGAAACAACCGGTTCATAGATGTACCGATCGTCGCTATCACCGATGCACCTGCAGCGCGAACAACCGCTCAACAACTGATTTCCAGTTCATTTGCGGATCTTTGGCAGCAAACGTATACGTCAATCTACATTTGCGAAATCTACGATTCTGGCATGCCTGCATGTTATGTGTCACGACACGCTACATCAGCCCACATACACACTGCGGCATGTACACGAGAGAACACGTGGAAGATGGTCCGCGCACGTGTGCAATGTCCCTTGCGCGGTCGACTGTCAACCGGCCTCTGTAGCATGTCGCAGATGTGGAACGCGGTCCACCGTGCTATCATGTTGTGTGGGGCAATACGATTAAATAGGAAAACCCTCGTCGCTACATCAACAGACGGCTCACGCTGATTCCCGGCAGAGGGAGGAGGGGGGGGGGGGGGGGGGGCCAACATGCAATACTTTCGTCCGTACCTACCTACCACATGTCTGTACGGCGTACAACAGTGCAATCTCGCTGTAATGGGGAGACGAGACAAGTAGCATCGTGCACAACATATGGCCCTTATGATTCGCCATTGTAGGGCGCAGCCGGTGTACGGTCAAGCATGTGCCACATTATGTCACTCAGTACGTAACGACGGATGATCAGTGTGGGTTACGCGTACATCAGCGGACAGTCCACACAGGCCGTACCACAACGTACACTGACTGCATCGACAACCGAATGCAACTGAACAGCTGCAAGGCTCATTTCACAAACAAACGCCTGACCGACCAGCTTGGAAGGGCAGGAGGGGAGGGCGATATTCGTTCTGTAGCGGTACACCCTTCCAGTGGTTAGCGGGACTGTGTAGAAAGTACGCAACACTCGAAAGACCTTTATGTGAGGGTACGCACCATGGCATCAAGAAATACACATGACACCAGAGGATCCAAGCAGTGAACTATGTTCAGAGGGTTGCTGTTAGGCAAAGCTACATTCCTGTGACGTTACATGTGACAGTTAAGGTGCAGTGTAAGTTAGGTTAAGGTGCAGCGTAAGTTAGGTTAAGGTGCAGCGTAAGTTAGGTTAAGGTGCAGCGTAAGTTAGGTTAAGGTGCAGCGTAAGTTAGGTTAAGGTGCAGCGTAAGTTAGGTTAAGGTGCAGCGTAAGTTAGGTTAAGGTGCAGCGTAACTTGGGTTAAGGTGCAGCGTAACTTGGGTTAAGGTGCAGCGTAACTTGGGTTAAGGTGCAGCGTAACTTGGGTTAAGGTGCAGCGTAACTTGGGTTAAGGTGCAGCGTAACTTGGGTTAAGGTGCAGCGTAACTTGGGTTAAGGTGCAGCGTAACTTGGGTTAAGGTGCAGCGTAACTTGGGTTAAGGTGCAGCGTAACTTGGGTTAAGGTGCAGCGTAACTTGGGTTAAGGTGCAGCGTAACTTGGGTTAAGGTGCAGCGTAACTTGGGTTAAGGTGCAGCGTAACTTGGGTTAAGGTGCAGCGTAACTTGGGTTAAGGTGCAGCGTAACTTGGGTTAAGGTGCAGCGTAACTTGGGTTAAGGTGCAGCGTAACTTGGGTTAAGGTGCAGCGTAACTTGGGTTAAGGTGCAGCGTAACTTGGGTTAAGGTGCAGCGTAACTTGGGTTAAGGTGC
>NW_026062025.1:20000-25000 GCF_023897955.1 Schistocerca gregaria | reverse complement strand
CCTAGGAAGACACGCTGATTCCTTCAGTGTAGCGCGCGTGCGGCCCAGAACATCTAAGGGCATCACAGACCTGTTATTGCTCAATCTCGTGCGGCTAGAAGCCGCCTGTCCCTCTAAGAAGAAAAGTAATCGCTGACAGCACGAAGGATGTCACGCGACTAGTTAGCAGGCTAGAGTCTCGTTCGTTATCGGAATTAACCAGACAAATCGCTCCACCAACTAAGAACGGCCATGCACCACCACCCACCGAATCAAGAAAGAGCTATCAATCTGTCAATCCTTCCGGTGTCCGGGCCTGGTGAGGTTTCCCGTGTTGAGTCAAATTAAGCCGCAGGCTCCACTCCTGGTGGTGCCCTTCCGTCAATTCCTTTAAGTTTCAGCTTTGCAACCATACTTCCCCCGGAACCCAAAAGCTTTGGTTTCCCGGAGGCTGCCCGCCGAGTCATCGGAGGAACTGCGGCGGATCGCTGGCTGGCATCGTTTATGGTTAGAACTAGGGCGGTATCTGATCGCCTTCGAACCTCTAACTTTCGTTCTTGATTAATGAAAACATACTTGGCAAATGCTTTCGCTTCTGTTCGTCTTGCGACGATCCAAGAATTTCACCTCTAACGTCGCAATACGAATGCCCCCGCCTGTCCCTATTAATCATTACCTCGGGTTCCGAAAACCAACAAAATAGAACCGAGGTCCTATTCCATTATTCCATGCACACAGTATTCAGGCGGGCTTGCCTGCTTTAAGCACTCTAATTTGTTCAAAGTAAACGTGCCGGCCCACCGAGACACTCAACTAAGAGCACCCTGGTAGGATTTCAACGGGGTCCGCCTCGGGACGCGCAAGCACGCCTTCGGCTCGCCCCACCGGCAGGACGTCCCACGATACATGCCAGTTAAACACCGACGGGCGGTGAACCAACAGCGTGGGACACAAATCCAACTACGAGCTTTTTAACCGCAACAACTTTAATATACGCTATTGGAGCTGGAATTACCGCGGCTGCTGGCACCAGACTTGCCCTCCAATAGATACTCGTTAAAGGATTTAAAGTGTACTCATTCCGATTACGGGGCCTCGGATGAGTCCCGTATCGTTATTTTTCGTCACTACCTCCCCGTGCCGGGAGTGGGTAATTTGCGCGCCTGCTGCCTTCCTTGGATGTGGTAGCCGTTTCTCAGGCTCCCTCTCCGGAATCGAACCCTGATTCCCCGTTACCCGTTACAACCATGGTAGGCGCAGAACCTACCATCGACAGTTGATAAGGCAGACATTTGAAAGATGCGTCGCCGGTACGAGGACCGTGCGATCAGCCCAAAGTTATTCAGAGTCACCAAGGCAAACGGACCAGACGAGCCAATCCGATTGGTTTTGATCTAATAAAAGCGTCCCTTCCATCTCTGGTCGGGACTCTGTTTGCATGTATTAGCTCTAGAATTACCACAGTTATCCAAGTAACGTGGGTACGATCTAAGGAACCATAACTGATTTAATGAGCCATTCGCGGTTTCACCTTAATGCGGCTTGTACTGAGACATGCATGGCTTAATCTTTGAGACAAGCATATGACTACTGGCAGGATCAACCAGGGAGCTGCGTCAACGAGAGCTGAGCAGCCGGCCGCCCGGGAGTGTGTCCCGAGGGCCCGCGCGAACACGCAAGCGTCCGCTCAATTATTCTGCAAACAGGAGGAGGCTGAGCTCCCCTGCACGATACACCTCGAAACCCTCTCAGGTCCCGGCGGCGCGCAGCGCCGTCCTAAGTACTTGGTCGGGTTCGAGAGAGGCGCAATCGCCCGGAGATGGGCGAGTAGACGCTTTCAGTGCGAACACCCGTGCTCCCAACTGAGCTTGCCGCTGCCGACAGAGGCCCGGGAGCGTGCTGTCGTGGCATTGCCGGCGGGAAACAACACGCGCCACCTACGGTGACCGGCAGCTCCAACGCCAGCGCCACAGAAGGGCAAAGCCCCACTTGGGTGCAGAAGCGAACTCTCCCAGCACAGCGCACGCGCCAACACGTCCGCAGAGCTGCGATACAAACCACCTGCGAGAACCGCTGGGGGCGACCGAGCAGCAGACGGCGTCGCGACGCCGAGTGCCGGGCGGCGGCGCATCCTCAACGCACACAGTCCGCAATCGGACCAGCACACTGCAGATGTCCACCGCGCTTCGCACCGGGCTCGGCAGAACCCACTTTGGCCGCCTGGCGCCGCGCGCAGGGTGCGCCGGCGCATAGCTGGGACGCCAGCCGGGCCCGTCGGCCGGCGCTCCTGCCACTGGGCGCCCCCCACCAGCCGGCTGTAGTGCGTGCGCTCACGCAGCGCGCGGCCAGCACGCCGGGCGGCCCCCCCTCACCGGCCGGGGACTGTCCCGCCAAGCCACAGCCTCGTATCGCTTCATACCCACATGGCCAACTCAGGTTCGGGGGCATGGCGGGTACCGCCGAAACAACCGGTTCATAGATGTACCGATCGTCGCTATCACCGATGCACCTGCAGCGCGAACAACCGCTCAACAACTGATTTCCAGTTCATTTGCGGATCTTTGGCAGCAAACGTATACGTCAATCTACATTTGCGAAATCTACGATTCTGGCATGCCTGCATGTTATGTGTCACGACACGCTACATCAGCCCACATACACACTGCGGCATGTACACGAGAGAACACGTGGAAGATGGTCCGCGCACGTGTGCAATGTCCCTTGCGCGGTCGACTGTCAACCGGCCTCTGTAGCATGTCGCAGATGTGGAACGCGGTCCACCGTGCTATCATGTTGTGTGGGGCAATACGATTAAATAGGAAAACCCTCGTCGCTACATCAACAGACGGCTCACGCTGATTCCCGGCAGAGGGAGGAGGGGGGGGGGGGGGGGGGCCAACATGCAATACTTTCGTCCGTACCTACCTACCACATGTCTGTACGGCGTACAACAGCGCAATCTCGCTGTAATGGGGAGACGAGACAAGTAGCATCGTGCACAACATATGGCCCTTATGATTCGCCATTGTAGGGCGCAGCCGGTGTACGGTCAAGCATGTGCCACATTATGTCACTCAGTACGTAACGACGGATGATCAGTGTGGGTTACGCGTACATCAGCGGACAGTCCACACAGGCCGTACCACAACGTACACTGACTGCATCGACAACCGAATGCAACTGAACAGCTGCAAGGCTCATTTCACAAACAAACGCCTGACCGACCAGCTTGGAAGGGCAGGAGGGGAGGGCGATATTCGTTCTGTAGCGGTACACCCTTCCAGTGGTTAGCGGGACTGTGTAGAAAGTACGCAACACTCGAAAGACCTTTATGTGAGGGTACGCACCATGGCATCAAGAAATACACATGACACCAGAGGATCCAAGCAGTGAACTATGTTCAGAGGGTTGCTGTTAGGCAAAGCTACATTCCTGTGACGTTACATGTGACAGTTAAGGTGCAGTGTAAGTTAGGTTAAGGTGCAGCGTAAGTTAGGTTAAGGTGCAGCGTAAGTTAGGTTAAGGTGCAGCGTAAGTTAGGTTAAGGTGCAGCGTAAGTTAGGTTAAGGTGCAGCGTAAGTTAGGTTAAGGTGCAGCGTAACTTGGGTTAAGGTGCAGCGTAACTTGGGTTAAGGTGCAGCGTAACTTGGGTTAAGGTGCAGCGTAACTTGGGTTAAGGTGCAGCGTAAGTTAGGTTAAGGTGCAGCGTAACTTGGGTTAAGGTGCAGCGTAACTTGGGTTAAGGTGCAGCGTAACTTGGGTTAAGGTGCAGCGTAACTTGGGTTAAGGTGCAGCGTAACTTGGGTTAAGGTGCAGCGTAACTTGGGTTAAGGTGCAGCGTAACTTGGGTTAAGGTGCAGCGTAACTTGGGTTAAGGTGCAGCGTAACTTGGGTTAAGGTGCAGCGTAACTTGGGTTAAGGTGCAGCGTAACTTGGGTTAAGGTGCAGCGTAACTTGGGTTAAGGTGCAGCGTAACTTGGGTTAAGGTGCAGCGTAACTTGGGTTAAGGTGCAGCGTAACTTGGGTTAAGGTGCAGCGTAACTTGGGTTAAGGTGCAGCGTAACTTGGGTTAAGGTGCAGCGTAACTTAGGTTAAGGTGCCAACGTGGGTTAGGTTAAGGGGCCAACGTGGGTTAGGTTAAGGGCCAACGTGGGTTAGGTTAAGGGGCCAACGTGGGTTAGGTTAAGGGCCAACGTGGGTTAGGTTAAGGGCCAACGTGGGTTAGGTTAAGGGCCAACGTGGGTTAGGTTAAGGGCCAACGTGGGTTAGGTTAAGGGCCAACGTGGGTTAGGTTAAGGGCCAACGTGGGTTAGGTTAAGGGCCAACGTGGGTTAGGTTAAGGGCCAACGTGGGTTAGGTTAAGGGCCAACGTGGGTTAGGTTAAGGGCCAACGTGGGTTAGGTTAAGGGCCAACGTGGGTTAGGTTAAGGGCCAACGTGGGTTAGGTTAAGGGCCAACGTGGGTTAGGTTAAGGGCCAACGTGGGTTAGGTTAAGGGCCAACGTGGGTTAGGTTAAGGGCCAACGTGGGTTAGGTTAAGGGCCAACGTGGGTTAGGTTGCCAGAGATGTGTCAAATCAGGATGTACGTTTGGCTGGTGTCAGGTGGTGGGTTGGTTCGATGCCTTTATAAGGAGTGTGGCCAAAGGGTATTTTATTACTTGTACCTTTTGTGTTGTGGCGTGGCGTTGCGTCCTGTGTTGATACTGGGTGGACCACTGTGGGTGTTGCTGGCTGATTTGAGCTGCGTTGTTTGCGGGTGGTGTGAGACATTCTGTCTTATTAGTGGACGTGACGTTCCTCTTGTCGTTCTTTGGATAGTGTCCTGTGGCAGCGAGGATAAAATGGATGTTGTTGAACGATAGTGCTTTGGTGCTTTCGCTTTGTTACACACAGAGTGGACTGTGAGATAGGGTGACTGGGTCGAGTGCGGTTCACACTGTCCTCCCCAGTTTACAGTATGTATCATCTATGTATGTGGTCCTGCATCATTTACTAAGCAGGGACGTCAGACGACTGAAATA
>NW_026062025.1:10000-12500 GCF_023897955.1 Schistocerca gregaria | reverse complement strand
GCCCTCCAATAGATACTCGTTAAAGGATTTAAAGTGTACTCATTCCGATTACGGGGCCTCGGATGAGTCCCGTATCGTTATTTTTCGTCACTACCTCCCCGTGCCGGGAGTGGGTAATTTGCGCGCCTGCTGCCTTCCTTGGATGTGGTAGCCGTTTCTCAGGCTCCCTCTCCGGAATCGAACCCTGATTCCCCGTTACCCGTTACAACCATGGTAGGCGCAGAACCTACCATCGACAGTTGATAAGGCAGACATTTGAAAGATGCGTCGCCGGTACGAGGACCGTGCGATCAGCCCAAAGTTATTCAGAGTCACCAAGGCAAACGGACCAGACGAGCCAATCCGATTGGTTTTGATCTAATAAAAGCGTCCCTTCCATCTCTGGTCGGGACTCTGTTTGCATGTATTAGCTCTAGAATTACCACAGTTATCCAAGTAACGTGGGTACGATCTAAGGAACCATAACTGATTTAATGAGCCATTCGCGGTTTCACCTTAATGCGGCTTGTACTGAGACATGCATGGCTTAATCTTTGAGACAAGCATATGACTACTGGCAGGATCAACCAGGGAGCTGCGTCAACGAGAGCTGAGCAGCCGGCCGCCCGGGAGTGTGTCCCGAGGGCCCGCGCGAACACGCAAGCGTCCGCTCAATTATTCTGCAAACAGGAGGAGGCTGAGCTCCCCTGCACGATACACCTCGAAACCCTCTCAGGTCCCGGCGGCGCGCAGCGCCGTCCTAAGTACTTGGTCGGGTTCGAGAGAGGCGCAATCGCCCGGAGATGGGCGAGTAGACGCTTTCAGTGCGAACACCCGTGCTCCCAACTGAGCTTGCCGCTGCCGACAGAGGCCCGGGAGCGTGCTGTCGTGGCATTGCCGGCGGGAAACAACACGCGCCACCTACGGTGACCGGCAGCTCCAACGCCAGCGCCACAGAAGGGCAAAGCCCCACTTGGGTGCAGAAGCGAACTCTCCCAGCACAGCGCACGCGCCAACACGTCCGCAGAGCTGCGATACAAACCACCTGCGAGAACCGCTGGGGGCGACCGAGCAGCAGACGGCGTCGCGACGCCGAGTGCCGGGCGGCGGCGCATCCTCAACGCACACAGTCCGCAATCGGACCAGCACACTGCAGATGTCCACCGCGCTTCGCACCGGGCTCGGCAGAACCCACTTTGGCCGCCTGGCGCCGCGCGCAGGGTGCGCCGGCGCATAGCTGGGACGCCAGCCGGGCCCGTCGGCCGGCGCTCCTGCCACTGGGCGCCCCCCACCAGCCGGCTGTAGTGCGTGCGCTCACGCAGCGCGCGGCCAGCACGCCGGGCGGCCCCCCCTCACCGGCCGGGGACTGTCCCGCCAAGCCACAGCCTCGTATCGCTTCATACCCACATGGCCAACTCAGGTTCGGGGGCATGGCGGGTACCGCCGAAACAACCGGTTCATAGATGTACCGATCGTCGCTATCACCGATGCACCTGCAGCGCGAACAACCGCTCAACAACTGATTTCCAGTTCATTTGCGGATCTTTGGCAGCAAACGTATACGTCAATCTACATTTGCGAAATCTACGATTCTGGCATGCCTGCATGTTATGTGTCACGACACGCTACATCAGCCCACATACACACTGCGGCATGTACACGAGAGAACACGTGGAAGATGGTCCGCGCACGTGTGCAATGTCCCTTGCGCGGTCGACTGTCAACCGGCCTCTGTAGCATGTCGCAGATGTGGAACGCGGTCCACCGTGCTATCATGTTGTGTGGGGCAATACGATTAAATAGGAAAACCCTCGTCGCTACATCAACAGACGGCTCACGCTGATTCCCGGCAGAGGGAGGAGGGGGGGGGGGGGGGGGGCCAACATGCAATACTTTCGTCCGTACCTACCTACCACATGTCTGTACGGCGTACAACAGTGCAATCTCGCTGTAATGGGGAGACGAGACAAGTAGCATCGTGCACAACATATGGCCCTTATGATTCGCCATTGTAGGGCGCAGCCGGTGTACGGTCAAGCATGTGCCACATTATGTCACTCAGTACGTAACGACGGATGATCAGTGTGGGTTACGCGTACATCAGCGGACAGTCCACACAGGCCGTACCACAACGTACACTGACTGCATCGACAACCGAATGCAACTGAACAGCTGCAAGGCTCATTTCACAAACAAACGCCTGACCGACCAGCTTGGAAGGGCAGGAGGGGAGGGCGATATTCGTTCTGTAGCGGTACACCCTTCCAGTGGTTAGCGGGACTGTGTAGAAAGTACGCAACACTCGAAAGACCTTTATGTGAGGGTACGCACCATGGCATCAAGAAATACACATGACACCAGAGGATCCAAGCAGTGAACTATGTTCAGAGGGTTGCTGTTAGGCAAAGCTACATTCCTGTGACGTTACATGTGACAGTTAAGGTGCAGTGTAAGTTAGGTTAAGGTGCAGCGTAAGTTAGGTTAAGGTGCAGCGTAAGTTAGGTTAAGGTGCAGCGTAAGT
>NW_026062024.1:120000-128194 GCF_023897955.1 Schistocerca gregaria | reverse complement strand
ACACTAGATCGCGTGTTATAAAAGCACAATACCCCACTCCTCCGACAACTACCATTGCTCAGATAAATCAACACCACCAACACACATCCTACACAGAGGGGCACCAAATATCATCCCCCGCCCTCGTGTTATACCACATGAAAAATTGCAGAAGTGAGAGACACACATCCGCCAGCCTCTTGCTACAAGCATCGAACCGACGTGACGTATCTGACGGTGACTCAGGCATCCGTGTACTGCCACCACTATCCACCCCCCCCCCCTCTCTCTCTGCCCCCTTCCCACACAATACCAAATTTAACCAACTTTATCGCTTAACCTAACTGTGGCTGTACCAGTTTATCGCTTAACCTAACTGTGGCTGTACCAGTTTATCGCTTAACCTAACTGTGGCTGTACCAGTTTATCGCTTAACCTAACTGTGGCTGTACCAGTTTATCGCTTAACCTAACTGTGGCTGTACCAGTTTATCGCTTAACCTAACTGTGGCTGTACCAGTTTATCGCTTAACCTAACTGTGGCTGTACCAGTTTATCGCTTAACCTAACTGTGGCTGTACCAGTTTATCGCTTAACCTAACTGTGGCTGTACCAGTTTATCGCTTAACCTAACTGTGGCTGTACCAGTTTATCGCTTAACCTAACTGTGGCTGTACCAGTTTATCGCTTAACCTAACTGTGGCTGTACCAGTTTATCGCTTAACCTAACTGTGGCTGTACCAGTTTATCGCTTAACCTAACTGTGGCTGTACCAGTTTATCGCTTAACCTAACTGTGGCTGTACCAGTTTATCGCTTAACCTAACTGTGGCTGTACCAGTTTATCGCTTAACCTAACTGTGGCTGTACCAGTTTATCGCTTAACCTAACTGTGGCTGTACCAGTTTATCGCTTAACCTAACTGTGGCTGTACCAGTTTATCGCTTAACCTAACTGTGGCTGTACCAGATTATCGCTTAACCTAACTGTGGCTGTACCAGATTATCGCTTAACCTAACTGTGGCTGTACCAGATTATCGCTTAACCTAACTGTGGCTGTACCAGATTATCGCTTAACCTAACTGTGGCTGTACCAGATTATCGCTTAACCTAACTCAATTTGTCCCTTAACCTAACTCAATTTGTCCCTTAACCTAACTCAATTTGTCCCTTAACCTAACTCAATTTGTCCCTTAACCTAACTCAATTTGTCCCTTAACCTAACTCAATTTGTCCCTTAACCTAACTCAATTTGTCCCTTAACCTAACTCAATTTGTCCCTTAACCTAACTCAATTTGTCCCTTAACCTAACTCAATTTGTCCCTTAACCTAACTCAATTTGTCCCTTAACCTAACTCAATTTGTCCCTTAACCTAACTCAAGTTGTCCCTTAACCTAACTCAAGTTGTCCCTTAACCTAACTCAAGTTGTCCCTTAACCTAACTCAAGTTGTCCCTTAACCTAACTCAAGTTGTCCCTTAACCTAACTCAAGTTGTCCCTTAACCTAACTCAAGTTGTCCCTTAACCTAACTCAAGTTGTCCCTTAACCTAACTCAAGTTGTCCCTTAACCTAACTCAAGTTGTCCCTTAACCTAACTCAAGTTGTCCCTTAACCTAACTCAAGTTGTCCCTTAACCTAACTCAAGTTGTCCCTTAACCTAACTCAAGTTGTCCCTTAACCTAACTCAAGTTGTCCCTTAACCTAACTCAAGTTGTCCCTTAACCTAACTCAAGTTGTCCCTTAACCTAACTCAAGTTGTCCCTTAACCTAACTCAAGTTGTCCCTTAACCTAACTCAATTTGTCCCTTAACCTAACCCACGTTGTCCCTTAACCTAACTCAAGTTGTCCCTTAACCTAACTCAAGTTGTCCCTTAACCTAACTCAAGTTGTCCCTTAACCTAACTCAAGTTGTCCCTTAACCTAACTCAAGTTGTCCCTTAACCTAACTCAAGTTGTCCCTTAACCTAACTCAAGTTGTCCCTTAACCTAACTCAAGTTGTCCCTTAACCTAACTCAAGTTGTCCCTTAACCTAACTCAAGTTGTCCCTTAACCTAACTCAAGTTGTCCCTTAACCTAACTCAATTTGTCCCTTAACCTAACTCAAGTTGTCCCTTAACCTAACTCAAGTTGTCCCTTAACCTAACTCAATTTGTCCCTTAACCTAACTCAATTTGTCCCTTAACCTAACTCAAGTTGTCCCTTAACCTAACTCAAGTTGTCCCTTAACCTAACTCAAGTTGTCCCCTTAACCTAACTCAAGTTGTCCCTTAACCTAACTCAAGTTGTCCCTTAACCTAACTCAAGTTGTCCCTTAACCTAACTCAAGTTGTCCCTTAACCTAACTCAAGTTGTCCCTTAACCTAACTCAAGTTGTCCCTTAACCTAACTCAAGTTGTCCCTTAACCTAACTCAAGTTGTCCCTTAACCTAACTCAAGTTGTCCCTTAACCTAACTCAAGTTGTCCCTTAACCTAACTCAAGTTGTCCCTTAACCTAACTCAAGTTGTCCCTTAACCTAACTCAAGTTGTCCCTTAACCTAACTCAAGTTGTCCCTTAACCTAACTCAATTTGTCCCTTAACCTAACTCAATTTGTCCCTTAACCTAACTCAATTTGTCCCTTAACCTAACTCAAGTTGTCCCTTAACCTAACTCAATTTGTCCCTTAACCTAACTCAATTTGTCCCTTAACCTAACTCAATTTGTCCCTTAACCTAACTCAAGTTGTCCCTTAACCTAACTCAAGTTGTCCCTTAACCTAACCCACGTTGTCCCTTAACCTAACCCGACGTTGTCCCTTAACCTAACCGACGTTGTCCCTTAACCTAACCGACGTTGTCCCTTAACCTAACCGACGTTGTCCCTTAACCTAACCGACGTTGTCCCTTAACCTAACCGACGTTGTCCCTTAACCTAACCGACGTTGTCCCTTAACCTAACCGACGTTGTCCCTTAACCTAACCCACGTTGTCCCTTAACCTAACCCACGTTGTCCCTTAACCTAACCCACGTTGTCCCTTAACCTAACCCACGTTGTCCCTTAACCTAACCCACGTTGTCCCTTAACCTAACCCACGTTGTCCCTTAACCTAACCCACGTTGTCCCTTAACCTAACCCACGTTGTCCCTTAACCTAACCCACGTTGTCCCTTAACCTAACCCACGTTGTCCCTTAACCTAACCCACGTTGTCCCTTAACCTAACCCACGTTGTCCCTTAACCTAACCCACGTTGTCCCTTAACCTAACCCACGTTGTCCCTTAACCTAACCCACGTTGTCCCTTAACCTAACCCACGTTGTCCCTTAACCTAACCCACGTTGTCCCTTAACCTAACCCACGTTGTCCCTTAACCTAACCCACGTTGTCCCTTAACCTAACCCACGTTGTCCCTTAACCTAACCCACGTTGTCCCTTTGCCTAACATAGTTCACTGCTCGGAATCTCTGGTGTCGTTGTTATCCTCATGTAGATGTCTTGCGAGTGTTGCTTACTTTCCACATATTCCTGCTATCCACTGTCAATTGTACTGCAATAGGACTATATCGCCGACCCCCCCCCTCCCCCCCCTCTGTCCCCCTCTGTCCCCCTCTTTGTGTCTCTGTCCTCTCAAGCTGGTCGGTCTGGCGTTTGAGTGTTAAATGAGCCTCGCAGCTGTTCAGTTGCATTCAGATGTCGACGCCCTCAGTGTACGTCGTGGTATGGTCTGTGTCCATTGTCCGCTGATGTCGTACGCGTAACCCACACGCTGTACCGATCATCGGTCGTTACGTACAGAGTGAAGTAGTGTGATACGTGTGACCGTACGCTGGCTGTGCCCAACGGTGTCGAATCTCAATTTCCATATGTTGTGCTTGATGCTACTTGTCTCGTCTCCCAATAACAGCTAGGTTGCACTGTGGTACGCCGTAGAGGCGTGTGGGAGGAACGTACGAACGCATTGTATGTCACCCTGGGTCGCTGGGGGTGGTGGTGCGGTGAGTCAGGTCAGGTCAGGTCAGCGTGAGCCGTCTGATGTAGTGACGCGTGTATTCCGACTTTGTCGTATTGCCTCACACAAAGTGCTACCCTGGTGGACCGCGTTCCATATCTGGGACATGCCGCAGATGCCGGTTGACAGTGGATCGCGGAAGGTACATCGCATACGTGCGCGGGCCACCTTCCACGTGTTCTCTTCTGCACATGTCGCAGTGTGTATGTGGTCTGATGTAGCGTGTCGTGACACATGACATCCTGGCATGCAAGAATTGTTGAATTCGCAAATGTAGGTGGACATCTACGTTTACTGCCCAAGATACGCAAATGAACTGGAAATCCGTTGTTGAGCGGTTGTTCACGCTGGAGGTGAATCTGTGATGGCGACGATCGGTACAGCTATTAACCGGTTGTTTCAGCGGTACCCGCCACATCCACACGCGTGACTAGGCCCATGTGGGTATGAAGCGATACGCGGCGGTGGCTTGGTGGGACTGTTCCCGGCCGGTGAAGGGGGGCCGCCCGGCGTGTTGGCCGCGCGCTGCGTGGGCGCACGCGCAACAGGCGGCTGGTGGGGGGCGCCGAGTGGCAGGAGCGCCAGCCGACGGGCCCGGCAGGCGGCGCAGCTACGCTGCGGCGCACCCTGCACGCGGCGCCTGGCGGCCAAAGTTGGTTCAGCCGAGCCCGGTGCGAAGCGCGGTGGACATCTGCAGTGTGCTGGTCTGATTGAGGACTGTGTGCGTTGAGGATGCGCCGCCGCCTGGCACTCGGCGCCGCGACGCCGTCTGCTGCTCGGTCGCCCCAGCGGTTCTCGCAGGTGGTTTGTATCGCAGTTGTGCGGACGTGTTGGCGCGTGCGCTGTGCTGGGAGAGTTCGCTTCTGCACCCAAGTGGGGCTTTGCCCTTGTGTGGCGCTGGCGTTGGAGCTGCCGGTCACCATAGGTGGCGCGTGTTGTCTCCCGCCGGCAATGCCACGACAGCACGCTCCCGGGCCTCTGTCGGCAGCGGCAAGCTCAGTTGGGAGCAAGGGTGTTCGCACTAAAACCGTCTACTCGCCTAACTCCGGGCGATTGCGCCTCTCTCGAAACCGACCAAGTACCTAGGACGGCGCTGCGCGCCGCCGGGACCTGAGAGGGTTTCGAGGTGTATCGTGCAGGGGAGCTCGGCCTCCTCCTGTTTGCAGAATAATTGAGCGGACGCTTGCGTGTTCGCGCGGGCCCCCGGGACACACTCCCGGGCGGCCGGCTGCTCAGCTCTAGTTGACGCAGCTCCCTGGTTGATCCTGCCAGTAGTCATATGCTTGTCTCAAAGATTAAGCCATGCATGTCTCAGTACAAGCCGCATTAAGGTGAAACCGCGAATGGCTCATTAAATCAGTTATGGTTCCTTAGATCGTACCCACGTTACTTGGATAACTGTGGTAATTCTAGAGCTAATACATGCAAACAGAGTCCCGACCAGAGATGGAAGGGACGCTTTTATTAGATCAAAACCAATCGGATTGGCTTGTCTGGTCCGTTTGCCTTGGTGACTCTGAATAACTTTGGGCTGATCGCACGGTCCTCGTACCGGCGACGCATCTTTCAAATGTCTGCCTTATCAACTGTCGATGGTAGGTTCTGCGCCTACCATGGTTGTAACGGGTAACGGGGAATCAGGGTTCGATTCCGGAGAGGGAGCCTGAGAAACGGCTACCACATCCAAGGAAGGCAGCAGGCGCGCAAATTACCCACTCCCGGCACGGGGAGGTAGTGACGAAAAATAACGATACGGGACTCATCCGAGGCCCCGTAATCGGAATGAGTACACTTTAAATCCTTTAACGAGTATCTATTGGAGGGCAAGTCTGGTGCCAGCAGCCGCGGTAATTCCAGCTCCAATAGCGTATATTAAAGTTGTTGCGGTTAAAAAGCTCGTAGTTGGATTTGTGTCCCACGCTGTTGGTTCACCGCCCGTCGGTGTTTAACTGGCATGTATCGTGGGACGTCCTGCCGGTGGGGCGAGCCGAAGGGGTGCTTTCGCGTCCCGAGGCGGACCCCGTTTAAATCCTACCAGGGTGCTCTTTGTTGAGTGTCTCGGTGGGCCGGCACGTTTACTTTGAACAAATTAGAGTGCTTAAAGCAGGCAAGCCCGCCTGAATACTGTGTGCATGGAATAATGGAATAGGACCTCGGTTCTATTTTGTTGGTTTTCGGAACCCGAGGTAATGATTAATAGGGACAGGCGGGGGCATTCGTATTGCGACGTTAGAGGTGAAATTCTTGGATCGTCGCAAGACGAACAGAAGCGAAAGCATTTGCCAAGTATGTTTTCATTAATCAAGAACGAAAGTTAGAGGTTCGAAGGCGATCAGATACCGCCCTAGTTCTAACCATAAACGATGCCAGCCAGCGATCCGCCGCAGTTCCTCCGATGACTCGGCGGGCAGCCTCCGGGAAACCAAAGCTTTTGGGTTCCGGGGGAAGTATGGTTGCAAAGCTGAAACTTAAAGGAATTGACGGAAGGGCACCACCAGGAGTGGAGCCTGCGGCTTAATTTGACTCAACACGGGAAACCTCACCAGGCCCGGACACCGGAAGGATTGACAGATTGATAGCTCTTTCTTGATTCGGTGGGTGGTGGTGCATGGCCGTTCTTAGTTGGTGGAGCGATTTGTCTGGTTAATTCCGATAACGAACGAGACTCTAGCCTGCTAACTAGTCGCGTGACATCCTTCGTGCTGTCAGCGATTACTTTTCTTCTTAGAGGGACAGGCGGCTTCTAGCCGCACGAGATTGAGCAATAACAGGTCTGTGATGCCCTTAGATGTTCTGGGCCGCACGCGCGCTACACTGAAGGAATCAGCGTGTCTTCCTAGGCCGAAAGGTCGGGGTAACCCGCTGAACCTCCTTCGTGCTAGGGATTGGGGCTTGCAATTGTTCCCCATGAACGAGGAATTCCCAGTAAGCGCGAGTCATAAGCTCGCGTTGATTACGTCCCTGCCCTTTGTACACACCGCCCGTCGCTACTACCGATTGAATGATTTAGTGAGGTCTTCGGACTGGTACGCGGCATCGACTCTGTCGTTGCCGATGCTACCGGAAAGATGACCAAACTTGATCATTTAGAGGAAGTAAAAGTCGTAACAAGGTTTCCGTAGGTGAACCTGCGGAAGGATCATTACCGACTAGACTGCATGTCTTTCGATGTGCGTGTCGTGTCGCGCAACACGCTACCTGTACGGCAGTGGCCGTGCGCCGCGTGCGGAACCACGCGTGCCTCTCAAAACTAGCGGAAGTGTTGTTGTTGTGTGGTACGAGCGCTGAAGCTCTGGAGCGGCTGGCCTGCGGTACCTGGCGCCTGGCGCCGGTTTTGAATGACGTTCGCCCGAGTGCCTGTCCGCTCCGGTGTGGAGCCGTACGACGCCCATCGGCTGTGAGGCCGTTGGACACAAAAAAAATAGTGGAACAGGGGCCGTCAGACGCCTCAGTCCCGCAAATGCTACTGTCTTGAAAGAGACAGTGGGAGACTGAAAAGGAAAAGATCACCCAGGACGGTGGATCACTCGGCTCGTGGGTCGATGAAGAACGCAGCAAATTGCGCGTCGACATGTGAACTGCAGGACACATGAACATCGACGTTTCGAACGCACATTGCGGTCCATGGATTCCGTTCCCGGGCCACGTCTGGCTGAGGGTCGGCTACGTATACTGAAGCGCGCGGCGTTTGTCCCGCTTCGGAGACGTGGGAGTGTCGTGGTCGCCTGTGTGGCCGGCCGCGTCTCCTTAAACGTGCGATGCGCGCCCGTCGCCTGGCGGTTCGCATACCGGTACTTTCTCGGTAGCGTGCACAGCCGGCTGGCGGTGTGGCGTGCGACACCTCGTACAACGACCTCAGAGCAGGCGAGACTACCCGCTGAATTTAAGCATATTACTAAGCGGAGGAAAAGAAACTAACAAGGATTCCCCCAGTAGCGGCGAGCGAACAGGGAAGAGTCCAGCACCGAACCCCGCAGGCTGCCGCCTGTCGTGGCATGTGGTGTTTGGGAGGGTCCACTACCCCGACGCCTCGCGCCGAGCCCAAGTCCAACTTGAATGAGGCCACGGCCCGTAGAGGGTGCCAGGCCCGTAGCGGCCGGTGCGAGCGTCGGCGGGACCTCTCCTTCGAGTCGGGTTGCTTGAGAGTGCAGCTCCAAGTGGGTGGTAAACTCCATCTGAGACTAAATATGACCACGAGACCGATAGCGAACAAGTACCGTGAGG
>NW_026062024.1:110000-115000 GCF_023897955.1 Schistocerca gregaria | reverse complement strand
CGGTCGTCTCACGGCACTGCTTAGTAAATGATGCAAGGCCAAATATAGATGATTTATGCGAATGTCCCTATACGTGCTGTAAGACTGGGCACACAACGTGAATCGCACGTCAGCCAGACACTCGAACATGCACCACTCTCGGCCTGCAACGGAGACACACAATACGTAAACATCTGGAATGCGACAATGTCGAGTGCATCCTCTCTGCCACATTGCACCGTCGACACTATGATAACCAGAGCAGTAGGTCCACCTATAAAAGCACAATACCCCACTCCTCCGACAACTACCATTGCTCAGATAAATCAACACCACCAACACACATCCTACACAGAGGGGCACCAAATATCATCCCCCGCCCTCGTGTTATACCACATGAAAAATTGCAGAAGTGAGAAACACACATCCGCCAGCCTCTTGCTACAAGCATCGAACCGACGTGACGTATCTGACGGTGACTCAGGCATCCGTGTACTGCCACCACTATCCACCCCCCCCCCCCTCTCTCTCTGCCCCCTTCCCACACAATACCAAATTTAACCAACTTTATCGCTTAACCTAACTGTGGCTGTACCAGTTTATCGCTTAACCTAACTGTGGCTGTACCAGTTTATCGCTTAACCTAACTGTGGCTGTACCAGTTTATCGCTTAACCTAACTGTGGCTGTACCAGTTTATCGCTTAACCTAACTGTGGCTGTACCAGTTTATCGCTTAACCTAACTGTGGCTGTACCAGTTTATCGCTTAACCTAACTGTGGCTGTACCAGTTTATCGCTTAACCTAACTGTGGCTGTACCAGTTTATCGCTTAACCTAACTGTGGCTGTACCAGTTTATCGCTTAACCTAACTGTGGCTGTACCAGTTTATCGCTTAACCTAACTGTGGCTGTACCAGTTTATCGCTTAACCTAACTGTGGCTGTACCAGTTTATCGCTTAACCTAACTGTGGCTGTACCAGTTTATCGCTTAACCTAACTGTGGCTGTACCAGTTTATCGCTTAACCTAACTGTGGCTGTACCAGTTTATCGCTTAACCTAACTGTGGCTGTACCAGTTTATCGCTTAACCTAACTGTGGCTGTACCAGTTTATCGCTTAACCTAACTGTGGCTGTACCAGTTTATCGCTTAACCTAACTGTGGCTGTACCAGTTTATCGCTTAACCTAACTGTGGCTGTACCAGTTTATCGCTTAACCTAACTGTGGCTGTACCAGATTATCGCTTAACCTAACTGTGGCTGTACCAGATTATCGCTTAACCTAACTGTGGCTGTACCAGATTATCGCTTAACCTAACTGTGGCTGTACCAGATTATCGCTTAACCTAACTGTGGCTGTACCAGATTATCGCTTAACCTAACTCAATTTGTCCCTTAACCTAACTCAATTTGTCCCTTAACCTAACTCAATTTGTCCCTTAACCTAACTCAATTTGTCCCTTAACCTAACTCAATTTGTCCCTTAACCTAACTCAATTTGTCCCTTAACCTAACTCAATTTGTCCCCTTAACCTAACTCAATTTGTCCCTTAACCTAACTCAATTTGTCCCTTAACCTAACTCAATTTGTCCCTTAACCTAACTCAATTTGTCCCTTAACCTAACTCAATTTGTCCCTTAACCTAACTCAATTTGTCCCTTAACCTAACTCAAGTTGTCCCTTAACCTAACTCAAGTTGTCCCTTAACCTAACTCAAGTTGTCCCTTAACCTAACTCAAGTTGTCCCTTAACCTAACTCAAGTTGTCCCTTAACCTAACTCAAGTTGTCCCTTAACCTAACTCAAGTTGTCCCTTAACCTAACTCAAGTTGTCCCTTAACCTAACTCAAGTTGTCCCTTAACCTAACTCAAGTTGTCCCTTAACCTAACTCAAGTTGTCCCTTAACCTAACTCAAGTTGTCCCTTAACCTAACTCAAGTTGTCCCTTAACCTAACTCAAGTTGTCCCTTAACCTAACTCAAGTTGTCCCTTAACCTAACTCAAGTTGTCCCCTTAACCTAACTCAAGTTGTCCCTTAACCTAACTCAAGTTGTCCCTTAACCTAACTCAATTTGTCCCTTAACCTAACCCACGTTGTCAACACGCGATCTAGTGTTGTCCCTTAACCTAACTCAAGTTGTCCCTTAACCTAACTCAAGTTGTCCCTTAACCTAACTCAAGTTGTCCCTTAACCTAACTCAAGTTGTCCCTTAACCTAACTCAAGTTGTCCCTTAACCTAACTCAAGTTGTCCCTTAACCTAACTCAAGTTGTCCCTTAACCTAACTCAAGTTGTCCCTTAACCTAACTCAAGTTGTCCCTTAACCTAACTCAAGTTGTCCCTTAACCTAACTCAAGTTGTCCCTTAACCTAACTCAAGTTGTCCCTTAACCTAACTCAAGTTGTCCCTTAACCTAACTCAAGTTGTCCCTTAACCTAACTCAAGTTGTCCCTTAACCTAACTCAATTTGTCCCTTAACCTAACTCAATTTGTCCCTTAACCTAACTCAATTTGTCCCTTAACCTAACTCAAGTTGTCCCTTAACCTAACTCAATTTGTCCCTTAACCTAACTCAATTTGTCCCTTAACCTAACTCAATTTGTCCCTTAACCTAACTCAATTTGTCCCTTAACCTAACTCAAGTTGTCCCTTAACCTAACTCAAGTTGTCCCTTAACCTAACCCACGTTGTCCCTTAACCTAACCCACGTTGTCCCTTAACCTAACCGACGTTGTCCCTTAACCTAACCGACGTTGTCCCTTAACCTAACCGACGTTGTCCCTTAACCTAACCGACGTTGTCCCTTAACCTAACCGACGTTGTCCCTTAACCTAACCGACGTTGTCCCTTAACCTAACCCACGTTGTCCCTTAACCTAACCCACGTTGTCCCTTAACCTAACCCACGTTGTCCCTTAACCTAACCCACGTTGTCCCTTAACCTAACCCACGTTGTCCCTTAACCTAACCCACGTTGTCCCTTAACCTAACCCACGTTGTCCCTTAACCTAACCCACGTTGTCCCTTAACCTAACCCACGTTGTCCCTTAACCTAACCCACGTTGTCCCTTAACCTAACCCACGTTGTCCCTTAACCTAACCCACGTTGTCCCTTAACCTAACCCACGTTGTCCCTTAACCTAACCCACGTTGTCCCTTAACCTAACCCACGTTGTCCCTTAACCTAACCCACGTTGTCCCTTAACCTAACCCACGTTGTCCCTTAACCTAACCCACGTTGTCCCTTAACCTAACCCACGTTGTCCCTTAACCTAACCCACGTTGTCCCTTAACCTAACCCACGTTGTCCCTTAACCTAACCCACGTTGTCCCTTTGCCTAACATAGTTCACTGCTCGGAATCTCTGGTGTCGTTGTTATCCTCATGTAGATGTCTTGCGAGTGTTGCTTACTTTCCACATATTCCTGCTATCCACTGTCAATTGTACTGCAATAGGACTATATCGCCGACCCCCCCCCCTCCCCCCCCTCTGTCCCCCTCTGTCCCCCTCTTTGTGTCTCTGTCCTCTCAAGCTGGTCGGTCTGGCGTTTGAGTGTTAAATGAGCCTCGCAGCTGTTCAGTTGCATTCAGATGTCGACGCCCTCAGTGTACGTCGTGGTATGGTCTGTGTCCATTGTCCGCTGATGTCGTACGCGTAACCCACACGCTGTACCGATCATCGGTCGTTACGTACAGAGTGAAGTAGTGTGATACGTGTGACCGTACGCTGGCTGTGCCCAACGGTGTCGAATCTCAATTTCCATATGTTGTGCTTGATGCTACTTGTCTCGTCTCCCAATAACAGCTAGGTTGCACTGTGGTACGCCGTAGAGGCGTGTGGGAGGAACGTACGAACGCATTGTATGTCACCCTGGGTCGCTGGGGGTGGTGGTGCGGTGAGTCAGGTCAGGTCAGGTCAGCGTGAGCCGTCTGATGTAGTGACGCGTGTATTCCGACTTTGTCGTATTGCCTCACACAAAGTGCTACCCTGGTGGACCGCGTTCCATATCTGGGACATGCCGCAGATGCCGGTTGACAGTGGATCGCGGAAGGTACATCGCATACGTGCGCGGGCCACCTTCCACGTGTTCTCTTCTGCACATGTCGCAGTGTGTATGTGGTCTGATGTAGCGTGTCGTGACACATGACATCCTGGCATGCAAGAATTGTTGAATTCGCAAATGTAGGTGGACATCTACGTTTACTGCCCAAGATACGCAAATGAACTGGAAATCCGTTGTTGAGCGGTTGTTCACGCTGGAGGTGAATCTGTGATGGCGACGATCGGTACAGCTATTAACCGGTTGTTTCAGCGGTACCCGCCACATCCACACGCGTGACTAGGCCCATGTGGGTATGAAGCGATACGCGGCGGTGGCTTGGTGGGACTGTTCCCGGCCGGTGAAGGGGGGCCGCCCGGCGTGTTGGCCGCGCGCTGCGTGGGCGCACGCGCAACAGGCGGCTGGTGGGGGGCGCCGAGTGGCAGGAGCGCCAGCCGACGGGCCCGGCAGGCGGCGCAGCTACGCTGCGGCGCACCCTGCACGCGGCGCCTGGCGGCCAAAGTTGGTTCAGCCGAGCCCGGTGCGAAGCGCGGTGGACATCTGCAGTGTGCTGGTCTGATTGAGGACTGTGTGCGTTGAGGATGCGCCGCCGCCTGGCACTCGGCGCCGCGACGCCGTCTGCTGCTCGGTCGCCCCAGCGGTTCTCGCAGGTGGTTTGTATCGCAGTTGTGCGGACGTGTTGGCGCGTGCGCTGTGCTGGGAGAGTTCGCTTCTGCACCCAAGTGGGGCTTTGCCCTTGTGTGGCGCTGGCGTTGGAGCTGCCGGTCACCATAGGTGGCGCGTGTTGTCTCCCGCCGGCAATGCCACGACAGCACGCTCCCGGGCCTCTGTCGGCAGCGGCAAGCTCAGTTGGGAGCAAGGGTGTTCGCACTAAAACCGTCTACTCGCCTAACTCCGGGCGATTGCGCCTCTCTCGAAACCGACCAAGTACCTAGGACGGCGCTGCGCGCCGCCGGGACC
>NW_026062024.1:92500-100000 GCF_023897955.1 Schistocerca gregaria | reverse complement strand
TTAACCTAACTCAAGTTGTCCCTTAACCTAACTCAAGTTGTCCCTTAACCTAACTCAAGTTGTCCCTTAACCTAACTCAAGTTGTCCCTTAACCTAACTCAAGTTGTCCCTTAACCTAACTCAAGTTGTCCCTTAACCTAACTCAAGTTGTCCCTTAACCTAACTCAAGTTGTCCCTTAACCTAACTCAATTTGTCCCTTAACCTAACCCACGTTGTCCCTTAACCTAACTCAAGTTGTCCCTTAACCTAACTCAAGTTGTCCCTTAACCTAACTCAAGTTGTCCCTTAACCTAACTCAAGTTGTCCCTTAACCTAACTCAAGTTGTCCCTTAACCTAACTCAAGTTGTCCCTTAACCTAACTCAAGTTGTCCCTTAACCTAACTCAAGTTGTCCCTTAACCTAACTCAAGTTGTCCCTTAACCTAACTCAAGTTGTCCCTTAACCTAACTCAAGTTGTCCCTTAACCTAACTCAAGTTGTCCCTTAACCTAACTCAAGTTGTCCCTTAACCTAACTCAAGTTGTCCCTTAACCTAACTCAAGTTGTCCCTTAACCTAACTCAAGTTGTCCCTTAACCTAACTCAAGTTGTCCCTTAACCTAACTCAATTTGTCCCTTAACCTAACTCAATTTGTCCCTTAACCTAACTCAATTTGTCCCTTAACCTAACTCAATTTGTCCCTTAACCTAACTCAAGTTGTCCCTTAACCTAACTCAATTTGTCCCTTAACCTAACTCAATTTGTCCCTTAACCTAACTCAATTTGTCCCTTAACCTAACTCAAGTTGTCCCTTAACCTAACTCAAGTTGTCCCTTAACCAAACTCAAGTTGTCCCTTAACCTAACCCACGTTGTCCCTTAACCTAACCCACGTTGTCCCTTAACCTAACCGACGTTGTCCCTTAACCTAACCGACGTTGTCCCTTAACCTAACCGACGTTGTCCCTTAACCTAACCGACGTTGTCCCTTAACCTAACCGACGTTGTCCCTTAACCTAACCGACGTTGTCCCTTAACCTAACCGACGTTGTCCCTTAACCTAACCCACGTTGTCCCTTAACCTAACCCACGTTGTCCCTTAACCTAACCCACGTTGTCCCTTAACCTAACCCACGTTGTCCCTTAACCTAACCCACGTTGTCCCTTAACCTAACCCACGTTGTCCCTTAACCTAACCCACGTTGTCCCTTAACCTAACCCACGTTGTCCCTTAACCTAACCCACGTTGTCCCTTAACCTAACCCACGTTGTCCCTTAACCTAACCCACGTTGTCCCTTAACCTAACCCACGTTGTCCCTTAACCTAACCCACGTTGTCCCTTAACCTAACCCACGTTGTCCCTTAACCTAACCCACGTTGTCCCTTAACCTAACCCACGTTGTCCCTTAACCTAACCCACGTTGTCCCTTAACCTAACCCACGTTGTCCCTTAACCTAACCCACGTTGTCCCTTAACCTAACCCACGTTGTCCCTTAACCTAACCCACGTTGTCCCTTAACCTAACCCACGTTGTCCCTTAACCTAACCCACGTTGTCCCTTAACCTAACCCACGTTGTCCCTTTGCCTAACATAGTTCACTGCTCGGAATCTCTGGTGTCGTTGTTATCCTCATGTAGATGTCTTGCGAGTGTTGCTTACTTTCCACATATTCCTGCTATCCACTGTCAATTGTACTGCAATAGGACTATATCGCCGACCCCCCCCCTCCCCCCCCTCTGTCCCCCTCTGTCCCCCTCTTTGTGTCTCTGTCCTCTCAAGCTGGTCGGTCTGGCGTTTGAGTGTTAAATGAGCCTCGCAGCTGTTCAGTTGCATTCAGATGTCGACGCCCTCAGTGTACGTCGTGGTATGGTCTGTGTCCATTGTCCGCTGATGTCGTACGCGTAACCCACACGCTGTACCGATCATCGGTCGTTACGTACAGAGTGAAGTAGTGTGATACGTGTGACCGTACGCTGGCTGTGCCCAACGGTGTCGAATCTCAATTTCCATATGTTGTGCTTGATGCTACTTGTCTCGTCTCCCAATAACAGCTAGGTTGCACTGTGGTACGCCGTAGAGGCGTGTGGGAGGAACGTACGAACGCATTGTATGTCACCCTGGGTCGCTGGGGGTGGTGGTGCGGTGAGTCAGGTCAGGTCAGGTCAGCGTGAGCCGTCTGATGTAGTGACGCGTGTATTCCGACTTTGTCGTATTGCCTCACACAAAGTGCTACCCTGGTGGACCGCGTTCCATATCTGGGACATGCCGCAGATGCCGGTTGACAGTGGATCGCGGAAGGTACATCGCATACGTGCGCGGGCCACCTTCCACGTGTTCTCTTCTGCACATGTCGCAGTGTGTATGTGGTCTGATGTAGCGTGTCGTGACACATGACATCCTGGCATGCAAGAATTGTTGAATTCGCAAATGTAGGTGGACATCTACGTTTACTGCCCAAGATACGCAAATGAACTGGAAATCCGTTGTTGAGCGGTTGTTCACGCTGGAGGTGAATCTGTGATGGCGACGATCGGTACAGCTATTAACCGGTTGTTTCAGCGGTACCCGCCACATCCACACGCGTGACTAGGCCCATGTGGGTATGAAGCGATACGCGGCGGTGGCTTGGTGGGACTGTTCCCGGCCGGTGAAGGGGGGCCGCCCGGCGTGTTGGCCGCGCGCTGCGTGGGCGCACGCGCAACAGGCGGCTGGTGGGGGGCGCCGAGTGGCAGGAGCGCCAGCCGACGGGCCCGGCAGGCGGCGCAGCTACGCTGTGGCGCACCCTGCACGCGGCGCCTGGCGGCCAAAGTTGGTTCAGCCGAGCCCGGTGCGAAGCGCGGTGGACATCTGCAGTGTGCTGGTCTGATTGAGGACTGTGTGCGTTGAGGATGCGCCGCCGCCTGGCACTCGGCGCCGCGACGCCGTCTGCTGCTCGGTCGCCCCAGCGGTTCTCGCAGGTGGTTTGTATCGCAGTTGTGCGGACGTGTTGGCGCGTGCGCTGTGCTGGGAGAGTTCGCTTCTGCACCCAAGTGGGGCTTTGCCCTTGTGTGGCGCTGGCGTTGGAGCTGCCGGTCACCATAGGTGGCGCGTGTTGTCTCCCGCCGGCAATGCCACGACAGCACGCTCCCGGGCCTCTGTCGGCAGCGGCAAGCTCAGTTGGGAGCAAGGGTGTTCGCACTAAAACCGTCTACTCGCCTAACTCCGGGCGATTGCGCCTCTCTCGAAACCGACCAAGTACCTAGGACGGCGCTGCGCGCCGCCGGGACCTGAGAGGGTTTCGAGGTGTATCGTGCAGGGGAGCTCGGCCTCCTCCTGTTTGCAGAATAATTGAGCGGACGCTTGCGTGTTCGCGCGGGCCCCCGGGACACACTCCCGGGCGGCCGGCTGCTCAGCTCTAGTTGACGCAGCTCCCTGGTTGATCCTGCCAGTAGTCATATGCTTGTCTCAAAGATTAAGCCATGCATGTCTCAGTACAAGCCGCATTAAGGTGAAACCGCGAATGGCTCATTAAATCAGTTATGGTTCCTTAGATCGTACCCACGTTACTTGGATAACTGTGGTAATTCTAGAGCTAATACATGCAAACAGAGTCCCGACCAGAGATGGAAGGGACGCTTTTATTAGATCAAAACCAATCGGATTGGCTTGTCTGGTCCGTTTGCCTTGGTGACTCTGAATAACTTTGGGCTGATCGCACGGTCCTCGTACCGGCGACGCATCTTTCAAATGTCTGCCTTATCAACTGTCGATGGTAGGTTCTGCGCCTACCATGGTTGTAACGGGTAACGGGGAATCAGGGTTCGATTCCGGAGAGGGAGCCTGAGAAACGGCTACCACATCCAAGGAAGGCAGCAGGCGCGCAAATTACCCACTCCCGGCACGGGGAGGTAGTGACGAAAAATAACGATACGGGACTCATCCGAGGCCCCGTAATCGGAATGAGTACACTTTAAATCCTTTAACGAGTATCTATTGGAGGGCAAGTCTGGTGCCAGCAGCCGCGGTAATTCCAGCTCCAATAGCGTATATTAAAGTTGTTGCGGTTAAAAAGCTCGTAGTTGGATTTGTGTCCCACGCTGTTGGTTCACCGCCCGTCGGTGTTTAACTGGCATGTATCGTGGGACGTCCTGCCGGTGGGGCGAGCCGAAGGGGTGCTTTCGCGTCCCGAGGCGGACCCCGTTTAAATCCTACCAGGGTGCTCTTTGTTGAGTGTCTCGGTGGGCCGGCACGTTTACTTTGAACAAATTAGAGTGCTTAAAGCAGGCAAGCCCGCCTGAATACTGTGTGCATGGAATAATGGAATAGGACCTCGGTTCTATTTTGTTGGTTTTCGGAACCCGAGGTAATGATTAATAGGGACAGGCGGGGGCATTCGTATTGCGACGTTAGAGGTGAAATTCTTGGATCGTCGCAAGACGAACAGAAGCGAAAGCATTTGCCAAGTATGTTTTCATTAATCAAGAACGAAAGTTAGAGGTTCGAAGGCGATCAGATACCGCCCTAGTTCTAACCATAAACGATGCCAGCCAGCGATCCGCCGCAGTTCCTCCGATGACTCGGCGGGCAGCCTCCGGGAAACCAAAGCTTTTGGGTTCCGGGGGAAGTATGGTTGCAAAGCTGAAACTTAAAGGAATTGACGGAAGGGCACCACCAGGAGTGGAGCCTGCGGCTTAATTTGACTCAACACGGGAAACCTCACCAGGCCCGGACACCGGAAGGATTGACAGATTGATAGCTCTTTCTTGATTCGGTGGGTGGTGGTGCATGGCCGTTCTTAGTTGGTGGAGCGATTTGTCTGGTTAATTCCGATAACGAACGAGACTCTAGCCTGCTAACTAGTCGCGTGACATCCTTCGTGCTGTCAGCGATTACTTTTCTTCTTAGAGGGACAGGCGGCTTCTAGCCGCACGAGATTGAGCAATAACAGGTCTGTGATGCCCTTAGATGTTCTGGGCCGCACGCGCGCTACACTGAAGGAATCAGCGTGTCTTCCTAGGCCGAAAGGTCGGGGTAACCCGCTGAACCTCCTTCGTGCTAGGGATTGGGGCTTGCAATTGTTCCCCATGAACGAGGAATTCCCAGTAAGCGCGAGTCATAAGCTCGCGTTGATTACGTCCCTGCCCTTTGTACACACCGCCCGTCGCTACTACCGATTGAATGATTTAGTGAGGTCTTCGGACTGGTACGCGGCATCGACTCTGTCGTTGCCGATGCTACCGGAAAGATGACCAAACTTGATCATTTAGAGGAAGTAAAAGTCGTAACAAGGTTTCCGTAGGTGAACCTGCGGAAGGATCATTACCGACTAGACTGCATGTCTTTCGATGTGCGTGTCGTGTCGCGCAACACGCTACCTGTACGGCAGTGGCCGTGCGCCGCGTGCGGAACCACGCGTGCCTCTCAAAACTAGCGGAAGTGTTGTTGTTGTGTGGTACGAGCGCTGAAGCTCTGGAGCGGCTGGCCTGCGGTACCTGGCGCCTGGCGCCGGTTTTGAATGACGTTCGCCCGAGTGCCTGTCCGCTCCGGTGTGGAGCCGTACGACGCCCATCGGCTGTGAGGCCGTTGGACACAAAAAAAATAGTGGAACAGGGGCCGTCAGACGCCTCAGTCCCGCAAATGCTACTGTCTTGAAAGAGACAGTGGGAGACTGAAAAGGAAAAGATCACCCAGGACGGTGGATCACTCGGCTCGTGGGTCGATGAAGAACGCAGCAAATTGCGCGTCGACATGTGAACTGCAGGACACATGAACATCGACGTTTCGAACGCACATTGCGGTCCATGGATTCCGTTCCCGGGCCACGTCTGGCTGAGGGTCGGCTACGTATACTGAAGCGCGCGGCGTTTGTCCCGCTTCGGAGACGTGGGAGTGTCGTGGTCGCCTGTGTGGCCGGCCGCGTCTCCTTAAACGTGCGATGCGCGCCCGTCGCCTGGCGGTTCGCATACCGGTACTTTCTCGGTAGCGTGCACAGCCGGCTGGCGGTGTGGCGTGCGACACCTCGTACAACGACCTCAGAGCAGGCGAGACTACCCGCTGAATTTAAGCATATTACTAAGCGGAGGAAAAGAAACTAACAAGGATTCCCCCAGTAGCGGCGAGCGAACAGGGAAGAGTCCAGCACCGAACCCCGCAGGCTGCCGCCTGTCGTGGCATGTGGTGTTTGGGAGGGTCCACTACCCCGACGCCTCGCGCCGAGCCCAAGTCCAACTTGAATGAGGCCACGGCCCGTAGAGGGTGCCAGGCCCGTAGCGGCCGGTGCGAGCGTCGGCGGGACCTCTCCTTCGAGTCGGGTTGCTTGAGAGTGCAGCTCCAAGTGGGTGGTAAACTCCATCTGAGACTAAATATGACCACGAGACCGATAGCGAACAAGTACCGTGAGGGAAAGTTGAAAAGAACTTTGAAGAGAGAGTTCAAAAGTACGTGAAACCGTTCTGGGGTAAACGTGAGAAGTCCGAAAGGTCGAACGGGTGAGATTCACGCCCATCCGGCCACTGGCCCCCGCCCTCGGCAGATGGGGCCGGCCGCCCGCGCGGAGCAATCCGCGGCGGGGTCGTGTCCGGTTGCCTTTCCACTCGCCGCGGGGTGGGGCCGTTCCGGTGTGCGGTGGGCCGCACTTCTCCCCTAGTAGGACGTCGCGACCCGCTGGGTGCCGGCCTACGGCCCGGGTGCGCAGCCTGTCCTTCCGCGGGCCTCGGTTCGCGTCTGTTGGGCAGAGCCCCGGTGTCCTGGCTGGCTGCTCGGCGGTATATCTGGAGGAGTCGATTCGCCCCTTTGGGCGCTCGGGCTCCCGGCAAGCGCGCGCGGTTCTTCCCGGATGACGGACCTACCTGGCCCGGCCCCGGACCCGCGCCGCTGTTGGCTCGGGATGCTCTCGGGCGGAATAATCGCTCCCGTCAGCGGCGCTTCAGCTTTGGACAATTTCACGACCCGTCTTGAAACACGGACCAAGGAGTCTAACATGTGCGCGAGTCATTGGGCTGTACGAAACCTAAAGGCGTAATGAAAGTGAAGGTCTCGCCTTGCGCGGGCCGAGGGAGGATGGGGCTTCCCCGCCCTTCACGGGGCGGCGGCCTCCGCACTCCCGGGGCGTCTCGTCCTCATTGCGAGGTGAGGCGCACCTAGAGCGTACACGTTGGGACCCGAAAGATGGTGAACTATGCCTGGCCAGGACGAAGTCAGGGGAAACCCTGATGGAGGTCCGTAGCGATTCTGACGTGCAAATCGATCGTCGGAGCTGGGTATAGGGGCGAAAGACTAATCGAACCATCTAGTAGCTGGTTCCCTCCGAAGTTTCCCTCAGGATAGCTGGTGCTCGTACGAGTCTCATCCGGTAAAGCGAATGATTAGAGGCCTTGGGGCCGAAACGACCTCAACCTATTCTCAAACTTTAAATGGGTGAGATCTCCGGCTTGCTTGATATGCTGAAGCCGCGAGCAAACGACTCGGATCGGAGTGCCAAGTGGGCCACTTTTGGTAAGCAGAACTGGCGCTGTGGGATGAACCAAACGCCGAGTTAAG
>NW_026062024.1:80000-87500 GCF_023897955.1 Schistocerca gregaria | reverse complement strand
TGTGGCTGTACCAGTTTATCGCTTAACCTAACTGTGGCTGTACCAGTTTATCGCTTAACCTAACTGTGGCTGTACCAGATTATCGCTTAACCTAACTGTGGCTGTACCAGATTATCGCTTAACCTAACTGTGGCTGTACCAGATTATCGCTTAACCTAACTGTGGCTGTACCAGATTATCGCTTAACCTAACTGTGGCTGTACCAGATTATCGCTTAACCTAACTCAATTTGTCCCTTAACCTAACTCAATTTGTCCCTTAACCTAACTCAATTTGTCCCTTAACCTAACTCAATTTGTCCCTTAACCTAACTCAATTTGTCCCTTAACCTAACTCAATTTGTCCCTTAACCTAACTCAATTTGTCCCTTAACCTAACTCAATTTGTCCCTTAACCTAACTCAATTTGTCCCTTAACCTAACTCAATTTGTCCCTTAACCTAACTCAATTTGTCCCTTAACCTAACTCAATTTGTCCCTTAACCTAACTCAATTTGTCCCTTAACCTAACTCAATTTGTCCCTTAACCTAACTCAAGTTGTCCCTTAACCTAACTCAAGTTGTCCCTTAACCTAACTCAAGTTGTCCCTTAACCTAACTCAAGTTGTCCCTTAACCTAACTCAAGTTGTCCCTTAACCTAACTCAAGTTGTCCCTTAACCTAACTCAAGTTGTCCCTTAACCTAACTCAAGTTGTCCCTTAACCTAACTCAAGTTGTCCCTTAACCTAACTCAAGTTGTCCCTTAACCTAACTCAAGTTGTCCCTTAACCTAACTCAAGTTGTCCCTTAACCTAACTCAAGTTGTCCCTTAACCTAACTCAAGTTGTCCCTTAACCTAACTCAAGTTGTCCCTTAACCTAACTCAAGTTGTCCCTTAACCTAACTCAAGTTGTCCCTTAACCTAACTCAAGTTGTCCCTTAACCTAACTCAATTTGTCCCTTAACCTAACTCAAGTTGTCCCTTAACCTAACTCAAGTTGTCCCTTAACCTAACTCAAGTTGTCCCTTAACCTAACTCAAGTTGTCCCTTAACCTAACTCAAGTTGTCCCTTAACCTAACTCAAGTTGTCCCTTAACCTAACTCAAGTTGTCCCTTAACCTAACTCAAGTTGTCCCTTAACCTAACTCAAGTTGTCCCTTAACCTAACTCAAGTTGTCCCTTAACCTAACTCAAGTTGTCCCTTAACCTAACTCAAGTTGTCCCTTAACCTAACTCAAGTTGTCCCTTAACCTAACTCAAGTTGTCCCTTAACCTAACTCAATTTGTCCCTTAACCTAACTCAAGTTGTCCCTTAACCTAACTCAAGTTGTCCCTTAACCTAACTCAATTTGTCCCTTAACCTAACTCAATTTGTCCCTTAACCTAACTCAAGTTGTCCCTTAACCTAACTCAAGTTGTCCCTTAACCTAACTCAAGTTGTCCCTTAACCTAACTCAAGTTGTCCCTTAACCTAACTCAAGTTGTCCCTTAACCTAACTCAAGTTGTCCCTTAACCTAACTCAAGTTGTCCCTTAACCTAACTCAAGTTGTCCCTTAACCTAACTCAAGTTGTCCCTTAACCTAACTCAAGTTGTCCCTTAACCTAACTCAAGTTGTCCCTTAACCTAACTCAAGTTGTCCCTTAACCTAACTCAAGTTGTCCCTTAACCTAACTCAAGTTGTCCCTTAACCTAACTCAAGTTGTCCCTTAACCTAACTCAAGTTGTCCCTTAACCTAACTCAAGTTGTCCCTTAACCTAACTCAAGTTGTCCCTTAACCTAACTCAATTTGTCCCTTAACCTAACTCAATTTGTCCCTTAACCTAACTCAATTTGTCCCTTAACCTAACTCAAGTTGTCCCTTAACCTAACTCAATTTGTCCCTTAACCTAACTCAATTTGTCCCTTAACCTAACTCAATTTGTCCCTTAACCTAACTCAATTTGTCCCTTAACCTAACTCAAGTTGTCCCTTAACCTAACTCAAGTTGTCCCTTAACCTAACCCACGTTGTCCCTTAACCTAACCCACGTTGTCCCTTAACCTAACCGACGTTGTCCCTTAACCTAACCGACGTTGTCCCTTAACCTAACCGACGTTGTCCCTTAACCTAACCGATGTTGTCCCTTAACCTAACCGACGTTGTCCCTTAACCTAACCGACGTTGTCCCTTAACCTAACCGACGTTGTCCCTTAACCTAACCCACGTTGTCCCTTAACCTAACCCACGTTGTCCCTTAACCTAACCCACGTTGTCCCTTAACCTAACCCACGTTGTCCCTTAACCTAACCCACGTTGTCCCTTAACCTAACCCACGTTGTCCCTTAACCTAACCCACGTTGTCCCTTAACCTAACCCACGTTGTCCCTTAACCTAACCCACGTTGTCCCTTAACCTAACCCACGTTGTCCCTTAACCTAACCCACGTTGTCCCTTAACCTAACCCACGTTGTCCCTTAACCTAACCCACGTTGTCCCTTAACCTAACCCACGTTGTCCCTTAACCTAACCCACGTTGTCCCTTAACCTAACCCACGTTGTCCCTTAACCTAACCCACGTTGTCCCTTAACCTAACCCACGTTGTCCCTTAACCTAACCCACGTTGTCCCTTAACCTAACCCACGTTGTCCCTTAACCTAACCCACGTTGTCCCTTAACCTAACCCACGTTGTCCCTTAACCTAACCCACGTTGTCCCTTAACCTAACCCACGTTGTCCCTTTGCCTAACATAGTTCACTGCTCGGAATCTCTGGTGTCGTTGTTATCCTCATGTAGATGTCTTGCGAGTGTTGCTTACTTTCCACATATTCCTGCTATCCACTGTCAATTGTACTGCAATAGGACTATATCGCCGACCCCCCCCCTCCCCCCCCTCTGTCCCCCTCTGTCCCCCTCTTTGTGTCTCTGTCCTCTCAAGCTGGTCGGTCTGGCGTTTGAGTGTTAAATGAGCCTCGCAGCTGTTCAGTTGCATTCAGATGTCGACGCCCTCAGTGTACGTCGTGGTATGGTCTGTGTCCATTGTCCGCTGATGTCGTACGCGTAACCCACACGCTGTACCGATCATCGGTCGTTACGTACAGAGTGAAGTAGTGTGATACGTGTGACCGTACGCTGGCTGTGCCCAACGGTGTCGAATCTCAATTTCCATATGTTGTGCTTGATGCTACTTGTCTCGTCTCCCAATAACAGCTAGGTTGCACTGTGGTACGCCGTAGAGGCGTGTGGGAGGAACGTACGAACGCATTGTATGTCACCCTGGGTCGCTGGGGGTGGTGGTGCGGTGAGTCAGGTCAGGTCAGGTCAGCGTGAGCCGTCTGATGTAGTGACGCGTGTATTCCGACTTTGTCGTATTGCCTCACACAAAGTGCTACCCTGGTGGACCGCGTTCCATATCTGGGACATGCCGCAGATGCCGGTTGACAGTGGATCGCGGAAGGTACATCGCATACGTGCGCGGGCCACCTTCCACGTGTTCTCTTCTGCACATGTCGCAGTGTGTATGTGGTCTGATGTAGCGTGTCGTGACACATGACATCCTGGCATGCAAGAATTGTTGAATTCGCAAATGTAGGTGGACATCTACGTTTACTGCCCAAGATACGCAAATGAACTGGAAATCCGTTGTTGAGCGGTTGTTCACGCTGGAGGTGAATCTGTGATGGCGACGATCGGTACAGCTATTAACCGGTTGTTTCAGCGGTACCCGCCACATCCACACGCGTGACTAGGCCCATGTGGGTATGAAGCGATACGCGGCGGTGGCTTGGTGGGACTGTTCCCGGCCGGTGAAGGGGGGCCGCCCGGCGTGTTGGCCGCGCGCTGCGTGGGCGCACGCGCAACAGGCGGCTGGTGGGGGGCGCCGAGTGGCAGGAGCGCCAGCCGACGGGCCCGGCAGGCGGCGCAGCTACGCTGCGGCGCACCCTGCACGCGGCGCCTGGCGGCCAAAGTTGGTTCAGCCGAGCCCGGTGCGAAGCGCGGTGGACATCTGCAGTGTGCTGGTCTGATTGAGGACTGTGTGCGTTGAGGATGCGCCGCCGCCTGGCACTCGGCGCCGCGACGCCGTCTGCTGCTCGGTCGCCCCAGCGGTTCTCGCAGGTGGTTTGTATCGCAGTTGTGCGGACGTGTTGGCGCGTGCGCTGTGCTGGGAGAGTTCGCTTCTGCACCCAAGTGGGGCTTTGCCCTTGTGTGGCGCTGGCGTTGGAGCTGCCGGTCACCATAGGTGGCGCGTGTTGTCTCCCGCCGGCAATGCCACGACAGCACGCTCCCGGGCCTCTGTCGGCAGCGGCAAGCTCAGTTGGGAGCAAGGGTGTTCGCACTAAAACCGTCTACTCGCCTAACTCCGGGCGATTGCGCCTCTCTCGAAACCGACCAAGTACCTAGGACGGCGCTGCGCGCCGCCGGGACCTGAGAGGGTTTCGAGGTGTATCGTGCAGGGGAGCTCGGCCTCCTCCTGTTTGCAGAATAATTGAGCGGACGCTTGCGTGTTCGCGCGGGCCCCCGGGACACACTCCCGGGCGGCCGGCTGCTCAGCTCTAGTTGACGCAGCTCCCTGGTTGATCCTGCCAGTAGTCATATGCTTGTCTCAAAGATTAAGCCATGCATGTCTCAGTACAAGCCGCATTAAGGTGAAACCGCGAATGGCTCATTAAATCAGTTATGGTTCCTTAGATCGTACCCACGTTACTTGGATAACTGTGGTAATTCTAGAGCTAATACATGCAAACAGAGTCCCGACCAGAGATGGAAGGGACGCTTTTATTAGATCAAAACCAATCGGATTGGCTTGTCTGGTCCGTTTGCCTTGGTGACTCTGAATAACTTTGGGCTGATCGCACGGTCCTCGTACCGGCGACGCATCTTTCAAATGTCTGCCTTATCAACTGTCGATGGTAGGTTCTGCGCCTACCATGGTTGTAACGGGTAACGGGGAATCAGGGTTCGATTCCGGAGAGGGAGCCTGAGAAACGGCTACCACATCCAAGGAAGGCAGCAGGCGCGCAAATTACCCACTCCCGGCACGGGGAGGTAGTGACGAAAAATAACGATACGGGACTCATCCGAGGCCCCGTAATCGGAATGAGTACACTTTAAATCCTTTAACGAGTATCTATTGGAGGGCAAGTCTGGTGCCAGCAGCCGCGGTAATTCCAGCTCCAATAGCGTATATTAAAGTTGTTGCGGTTAAAAAGCTCGTAGTTGGATTTGTGTCCCACGCTGTTGGTTCACCGCCCGTCGGTGTTTAACTGGCATGTATCGTGGGACGTCCTGCCGGTGGGGCGAGCCGAAGGGGTGCTTTCGCGTCCCGAGGCGGACCCCGTTTAAATCCTACCAGGGTGCTCTTTGTTGAGTGTCTCGGTGGGCCGGCACGTTTACTTTGAACAAATTAGAGTGCTTAAAGCAGGCAAGCCCGCCTGAATACTGTGTGCATGGAATAATGGAATAGGACCTCGGTTCTATTTTGTTGGTTTTCGGAACCCGAGGTAATGATTAATAGGGACAGGCGGGGGCATTCGTATTGCGACGTTAGAGGTGAAATTCTTGGATCGTCGCAAGACGAACAGAAGCGAAAGCATTTGCCAAGTATGTTTTCATTAATCAAGAACGAAAGTTAGAGGTTCGAAGGCGATCAGATACCGCCCTAGTTCTAACCATAAACGATGCCAGCCAGCGATCCGCCGCAGTTCCTCCGATGACTCGGCGGGCAGCCTCCGGGAAACCAAAGCTTTTGGGTTCCGGGGGAAGTATGGTTGCAAAGCTGAAACTTAAAGGAATTGACGGAAGGGCACCACCAGGAGTGGAGCCTGCGGCTTAATTTGACTCAACACGGGAAACCTCACCAGGCCCGGACACCGGAAGGATTGACAGATTGATAGCTCTTTCTTGATTCGGTGGGTGGTGGTGCATGGCCGTTCTTAGTTGGTGGAGCGATTTGTCTGGTTAATTCCGATAACGAACGAGACTCTAGCCTGCTAACTAGTCGCGTGACATCCTTCGTGCTGTCAGCGATTACTTTTCTTCTTAGAGGGACAGGCGGCTTCTAGCCGCACGAGATTGAGCAATAACAGGTCTGTGATGCCCTTAGATGTTCTGGGCCGCACGCGCGCTACACTGAAGGAATCAGCGTGTCTTCCTAGGCCGAAAGGTCGGGGTAACCCGCTGAACCTCCTTCGTGCTAGGGATTGGGGCTTGCAATTGTTCCCCATGAACGAGGAATTCCCAGTAAGCGCGAGTCATAAGCTCGCGTTGATTACGTCCCTGCCCTTTGTACACACCGCCCGTCGCTACTACCGATTGAATGATTTAGTGAGGTCTTCGGACTGGTACGCGGCATCGACTCTGTCGTTGCCGATGCTACCGGAAAGATGACCAAACTTGATCATTTAGAGGAAGTAAAAGTCGTAACAAGGTTTCCGTAGGTGAACCTGCGGAAGGATCATTACCGACTAGACTGCATGTCTTTCGATGTGCGTGTCGTGTCGCGCAACACGCTACCTGTACGGCAGTGGCCGTGCGCCGCGTGCGGAACCACGCGTGCCTCTCAAAACTAGCGGAAGTGTTGTTGTTGTGTGGTACGAGCGCTGAAGCTCTGGAGCGGCTGGCCTGCGGTACCTGGCGCCTGGCGCCGGTTTTGAATGACGTTCGCCCGAGTGCCTGTCCGCTCCGGTGTGGAGCCGTACGACGCCCATCGGCTGTGAGGCCGTTGGACACAAAAAAAATAGTGGAACAGGGGCCGTCAGACGCCTCAGTCCCGCAAATGCTACTGTCTTGAAAGAGACAGTGGGAGACTGAAAAGGAAAAGATCACCCAGGACGGTGGATCACTCGGCTCGTGGGTCGATGAAGAACGCAGCAAATTGCGCGTCGACATGTGAACTGCAGGACACATGAACATCGACGTTTCGAACGCACATTGCGGTCCATGGATTCCGTTCCCGGGCCACGTCTGGCTGAGGGTCGGCTACGTATACTGAAGCGCGCGGCGTTTGTCCCGCTTCGGAGACGTGGGAGTGTCGTGGTCGCCTGTGTGGCCGGCCGCGTCTCCTTAAACGTGCGATGCGCGCCCGTCGCCTGGCGGTTCGCATACCGGTACTTTCTCGGTAGCGTGCACAGCCGGCTGGCGGTGTGGCGTGCGACACCTCGTACAACGACCTCAGAGCAGGCGAGACTACCCGCTGAATTTAAGCATATTACTAAGCGGAGGAAAAGAAACTAACAAGGATTCCCCCAGTAGCGGCGAGCGAACAGGGAAGAGTCCAGCACCGAACCCCGCAGGCTGCCGCCTGTCGTGGCATGTGGTGTTTGGGAGGGTCCACTACCCCGACGCCTCGCGCCGAGCCCAAGTCCAACTTGAATGAGGCCACGGCCCGTAGAGGGTGCCAGGCCCGTAGCGGCCGGTGCGAGCGTCGGCGGGACCTCTCCTTCGAGTCGGGTTGCTTGAGAGTGCAGCTCCAAGTGGGTGGTAAACTCCATCTGAGACTAAATATGACCACGAGACCGATAGCGAACAAGTACCGTGAGG
>NW_026062024.1:67500-75000 GCF_023897955.1 Schistocerca gregaria | reverse complement strand
CGAGCCCACCCACACAAAACCTGCACCCCCCTCCAGCGCAGGAGCCGCAACCCGGGTGCGTACGCCGCACCAAGTGCTCCACCCGCGACCGTACGTGCCCCGCCGAAATCGCAACTCCGGCGGATGAACGGCGGACTTTTCTCGCAGTCGTAAGTTGCAATCCACCCCTATATCTTGCGCCTCATGAAGAGTTATATCAAGTATGCCAAATTCCCGCTGTCCCTATACATGCAGTAAGTTCGTCGTGGGCGCTGGCCGGCAGGCCGCGAGACGTGACGCCCGGCGGCAAAGAGTGCTCCTCTGAGGATATAGATGTTCCGTTCCGCCGCACAATGGTGACGGTGACCGCTGCCTGCGGTGGCAACGCTGGGCACAGTCGATACTCGCCGTGTGGTGGAAGGTAAACATTATGCGGTACATCAGTACTTTCCTAATAGTTCGGTCGTCTCACGGCACTGCTTAGTAAATGATGCAAGGCCAAATATAGATGATTTATGCGAATGTCCCTATACGTGCTGTAAGACTGGGCACACAACGTGAATCGCACGTCAGCCAGACACTCGAACATGCACCACTCTCGGCCTGCAACGGAGACACACAATACGTAAACATCTGGAATGCGACAATGTCGAGTGCATCCTCTCTGCCACATTGCACCGTCGACACTATGATAACCAGAGCAGTAGGTCCACCTATAAAAGCACAATACCCCACTCCTCCGACAACTACCATTGCTCAGATAAATCAACACCACCAACACACATCCTACACAGAGGGGCACCAAATATCATCCCCCGCCCTCGTGTTATACCACATGAAAAATTGCAGAAGTGAGAGACACACATCCGCCAGCCTCTTGCTACAAGCATCGAACCGACGTGACGTATCTGACGGTGACTCAGGCATCCGTGTACTGCCACCACTATCCACCCCCCCCCCCCTCTCTCTCTGCCCCCTTCCCACACAATACCAAATTTAACCAACTTTATCGCTTAACCTAACTGTGGCTGTACCAGTTTATCGCTTAACCTAACTGTGGCTGTACCAGTTTATCGCTTAACCTAACTGTGGCTGTACCAGTTTATCGCTTAACCTAACTGTGGCTGTACCAGTTTATCGCTTAACCTAACTGTGGCTGTACCAGTTTATCGCTTAACCTAACTGTGGCTGTACCAGTTTATCGCTTAACCTAACTGTGGCTGTACCAGTTTATCGCTTAACCTAACTGTGGCTGTACCAGTTTATCGCTTAACCTAACTGTGGCTGTACCAGTTTATCGCTTAACCTAACTGTGGCTGTACCAGTTTATCGCTTAACCTAACTGTGGCTGTACCAGTTTATCGCTTAACCTAACTGTGGCTGTACCAGTTTATCGCTTAACCTAACTGTGGCTGTACCAGTTTATCGCTTAACCTAACTGTGGCTGTACCAGTTTATCGCTTAACCTAACTGTGGCTGTACCAGTTTATCGCTTAACCTAACTGTGGCTGTACCAGTTTATCGCTTAACCTAACTGTGGCTGTACCAGTTTATCGCTTAACCTAACTGTGGCTGTACCAGTTTATCGCTTAACCTAACTGTGGCTGTACCAGTTTATCGCTTAACCTAACTGTGGCTGTACCAGTTTATCGCTTAACCTAACTGTGGCTGTACCAGATTATCGCTTAACCTAACTGTGGCTGTACCAGATTATCGCTTAACCTAACTGTGGCTGTACCAGATTATCGCTTAACCTAACTGTGGCTGTACCAGATTATCGCTTAACCTAACTGTGGCTGTACCAGATTATCGCTTAACCTAACTCAATTTGTCCCTTAACCTAACTCAATTTGTCCCTTAACCTAACTCAATTTGTCCCTTAACCTAACTCAATTTGTCCCTTAACCTAACTCAATTTGTCCCTTAACCTAACTCAATTTGTCCCTTAACCTAACTCAATTTGTCCCTTAACCTAACTCAATTTGTCCCTTAACCTAACTCAATTTGTCCCTTAACCTAACTCAATTTGTCCCTTAACCTAACTCAATTTGTCCCTTAACCTAACTCAAGTTGTCCCTTAACCTAACTCAAGTTGTCCCTTAACCTAACTCAAGTTGTCCCTTAACCTAACTCAAGTTGTCCCTTAACCTAACTCAAGTTGTCCCTTAACCTAACTCAAGTTGTCCCTTAACCTAACTCAAGTTGTCCCTTAACCTAACTCAAGTTGTCCCTTAACCTAACTCAAGTTGTCCCTTAACCTAACTCAAGTTGTCCCTTAACCTAACTCAAGTTGTCCCTTAACCTAACTCAAGTTGTCCCTTAACCTAACTCAAGTTGTCCCTTAACCTAACTCAAGTTGTCCCTTAACCTAACTCAAGTTGTCCCTTAACCTAACTCAAGTTGTCCCTTAACCTAACTCAAGTTGTCCCTTAACCTAACTCAAGTTGTCCCTTAACCTAACTCAATTTGTCCCTTAACCTAACTCAATTTGTCCCTTAACCTAACTCAAGTTGTCCCTTAACCTAACTCAAGTTGTCCCTTAACCTAACTCAAGTTGTCCCTTAACCTAACTCAAGTTGTCCCTTAACCTAACTCAAGTTGTCCCTTAACCTAACTCAAGTTGTCCCTTAACCTAACTCAAGTTGTCCCTTAACCTAACTCAAGTTGTCCCTTAACCTAACTCAAGTTGTCCCTTAACCTAACTCAAGTTGTCCCTTAACCTAACTCAAGTTGTCCCTTAACCTAACTCAATTTGTCCCTTAACCTAACTCAAGTTGTCCCTTAACCTAACTCAAGTTGTCCCTTAACCTAACTCAATTTGTCCCTTAACCTAACTCAATTTGTCCCTTAACCTAACTCAAGTTGTCCCTTAACCTAACTCAAGTTGTCCCTTAACCTAACTCAAGTTGTCCCTTAACCTAACTCAAGTTGTCCCTTAACCTAACTCAAGTTGTCCCTTAACCTAACTCAAGTTGTCCCTTAACCTAACTCAAGTTGTCCCTTAACCTAACTCAAGTTGTCCCTTAACCTAACTCAAGTTGTCCCTTAACCTAACTCAAGTTGTCCCTTAACCTAACTCAAGTTGTCCCTTAACCTAACTCAAGTTGTCCCTTAACCTAACTCAAGTTGTCCCTTAACCTAACTCAAGTTGTCCCTTAACCTAACTCAAGTTGTCCCTTAACCTAACTCAAGTTGTCCCTTAACCTAACTCAAGTTGTCCCTTAACCTAACTCAATTTGTCCCTTAACCTAACTCAATTTGTCCCTTAACCTAACTCAATTTGTCCCTTAACCTAACTCAAGTTGTCCCTTAACCTAACTCAATTTGTCCCTTAACCTAACTCAATTTGTCCCTTAACCTAACTCAATTTGTCCCTTAACCTAACTCAATTTGTCCCTTAACCTAACTCAAGTTGTCCCTTAACCTAACTCAAGTTGTCCCTTAACCTAACCCACGTTGTCCCTTAACCTAACCCACGTTGTCCCTTAACCTAACCGACGTTGTCCCTTAACCTAACCGACGTTGTCCCTTAACCTAACCGACGTTGTCCCTTAACCTAACCGATGTTGTCCCTTAACCTAACCGACGTTGTCCCTTAACCTAACCGACGTTGTCCCTTAACCTAACCGACGTTGTCCCTTAACCTAACCCACGTTGTCCCTTAACCTAACCCACGTTGTCCCTTAACCTAACCCACGTTGTCCCTTAACCTAACCCACGTTGTCCCTTAACCTAACCCACGTTGTCCCTTAACCTAACCCACGTTGTCCCTTAACCTAACCCACGTTGTCCCTTAACCTAACCCACGTTGTCCCTTAACCTAACCCACGTTGTCCCTTAACCTAACCCACGTTGTCCCTTAACCTAACCCACGTTGTCCCTTAACCTAACCCACGTTGTCCCTTAACCTAACCCACGTTGTCCCTTAACCTAACCCACGTTGTCCCTTAACCTAACCCACGTTGTCCCTTAACCTAACCCACGTTGTCCCTTAACCTAACCCACGTTGTCCCTTAACCTAACCCACGTTGTCCCTTAACCTAACCCACGTTGTCCCTTAACCTAACCCACGTTGTCCCTTAACCTAACCCACGTTGTCCCTTAACCTAACCCACGTTGTCCCTTAACCTAACCCACGTTGTCCCTTAACCTAACCCACGTTGTCCCTTAACCTAACCCACGTTGTCCCTTTGCCTAACATAGTTCACTGCTCGGAATCTCTGGTGTCGTTGTTATCCTCATGTAGATGTCTTGCGAGTGTTGCTTACTTTCCACATATTCCTGCTATCCACTGTCAATTGTACTGCAATAGGACTATATCGCCGACCCCCCCCCTCCCCCCCCTCTGTCCCCCTCTGTCCCCCTCTTTGTGTCTCTGTCCTCTCAAGCTGGTCGGTCTGGCGTTTGAGTGTTAAATGAGCCTCGCAGCTGTTCAGTTGCATTCAGATGTCGACGCCCTCAGTGTACGTCGTGGTATGGTCTGTGTCCATTGTCCGCTGATGTCGTACGCGTAACCCACACGCTGTACCGATCATCGGTCGTTACGTACAGAGTGAAGTAGTGTGATACGTGTGACCGTACGCTGGCTGTGCCCAACGGTGTCGAATCTCAATTTCCATATGTTGTGCTTGATGCTACTTGTCTCGTCTCCCAATAACAGCTAGGTTGCACTGTGGTACGCCGTAGAGGCGTGTGGGAGGAACGTACGAACGCATTGTATGTCACCCTGGGTCGCTGGGGGTGGTGGTGCGGTGAGTCAGGTCAGGTCAGGTCAGCGTGAGCCGTCTGATGTAGTGACGCGTGTATTCCGACTTTGTCGTATTGCCTCACACAAAGTGCTACCCTGGTGGACCGCGTTCCATATCTGGGACATGCCGCAGATGCCGGTTGACAGTGGATCGCGGAAGGTACATCGCATACGTGCGCGGGCCACCTTCCACGTGTTCTCTTCTGCACATGTCGCAGTGTGTATGTGGTCTGATGTAGCGTGTCGTGACACATGACATCCTGGCATGCAAGAATTGTTGAATTCGCAAATGTAGGTGGACATCTACGTTTACTGCCCAAGATACGCAAATGAACTGGAAATCCGTTGTTGAGCGGTTGTTCACGCTGGAGGTGAATCTGTGATGGCGACGATCGGTACAGCTATTAACCGGTTGTTTCAGCGGTACCCGCCACATCCACACGCGTGACTAGGCCCATGTGGGTATGAAGCGATACGCGGCGGTGGCTTGGTGGGACTGTTCCCGGCCGGTGAAGGGGGGCCGCCCGGCGTGTTGGCCGCGCGCTGCGTGGGCGCACGCGCAACAGGCGGCTGGTGGGGGGCGCCGAGTGGCAGGAGCGCCAGCCGACGGGCCCGGCAGGCGGCGCAGCTACGCTGCGGCGCACCCTGCACGCGGCGCCTGGCGGCCAAAGTTGGTTCAGCCGAGCCCGGTGCGAAGCGCGGTGGACATCTGCAGTGTGCTGGTCTGATTGAGGACTGTGTGCGTTGAGGATGCGCCGCCGCCTGGCACTCGGCGCCGCGACGCCGTCTGCTGCTCGGTCGCCCCAGCGGTTCTCGCAGGTGGTTTGTATCGCAGTTGTGCGGACGTGTTGGCGCGTGCGCTGTGCTGGGAGAGTTCGCTTCTGCACCCAAGTGGGGCTTTGCCCTTGTGTGGCGCTGGCGTTGGAGCTGCCGGTCACCATAGGTGGCGCGTGTTGTCTCCCGCCGGCAATGCCACGACAGCACGCTCCCGGGCCTCTGTCGGCAGCGGCAAGCTCAGTTGGGAGCAAGGGTGTTCGCACTAAAACCGTCTACTCGCCTAACTCCGGGCGATTGCGCCTCTCTCGAAACCGACCAAGTACCTAGGACGGCGCTGCGCGCCGCCGGGACCTGAGAGGGTTTCGAGGTGTATCGTGCAGGGGAGCTCGGCCTCCTCCTGTTTGCAGAATAATTGAGCGGACGCTTGCGTGTTCGCGCGGGCCCCCGGGACACACTCCCGGGCGGCCGGCTGCTCAGCTCTAGTTGACGCAGCTCCCTGGTTGATCCTGCCAGTAGTCATATGCTTGTCTCAAAGATTAAGCCATGCATGTCTCAGTACAAGCCGCATTAAGGTGAAACCGCGAATGGCTCATTAAATCAGTTATGGTTCCTTAGATCGTACCCACGTTACTTGGATAACTGTGGTAATTCTAGAGCTAATACATGCAAACAGAGTCCCGACCAGAGATGGAAGGGACGCTTTTATTAGATCAAAACCAATCGGATTGGCTTGTCTGGTCCGTTTGCCTTGGTGACTCTGAATAACTTTGGGCTGATCGCACGGTCCTCGTACCGGCGACGCATCTTTCAAATGTCTGCCTTATCAACTGTCGATGGTAGGTTCTGCGCCTACCATGGTTGTAACGGGTAACGGGGAATCAGGGTTCGATTCCGGAGAGGGAGCCTGAGAAACGGCTACCACATCCAAGGAAGGCAGCAGGCGCGCAAATTACCCACTCCCGGCACGGGGAGGTAGTGACGAAAAATAACGATACGGGACTCATCCGAGGCCCCGTAATCGGAATGAGTACACTTTAAATCCTTTAACGAGTATCTATTGGAGGGCAAGTCTGGTGCCAGCAGCCGCGGTAATTCCAGCTCCAATAGCGTATATTAAAGTTGTTGCGGTTAAAAAGCTCGTAGTTGGATTTGTGTCCCACGCTGTTGGTTCACCGCCCGTCGGTGTTTAACTGGCATGTATCGTGGGACGTCCTGCCGGTGGGGCGAGCCGAAGGGGTGCTTTCGCGTCCCGAGGCGGACCCCGTTTAAATCCTACCAGGGTGCTCTTTGTTGAGTGTCTCGGTGGGCCGGCACGTTTACTTTGAACAAATTAGAGTGCTTAAAGCAGGCAAGCCCGCCTGAATACTGTGTGCATGGAATAATGGAATAGGACCTCGGTTCTATTTTGTTGGTTTTCGGAACCCGAGGTAATGATTAATAGGGACAGGCGGGGGCATTCGTATTGCGACGTTAGAGGTGAAATTCTTGGATCGTCGCAAGACGAACAGAAGCGAAAGCATTTGCCAAGTATGTTTTCATTAATCAAGAACGAAAGTTAGAGGTTCGAAGGCGATCAGATACCGCCCTAGTTCTAACCATAAACGATGCCAGCCAGCGATCCGCCGCAGTTCCTCCGATGACTCGGCGGGCAGCCTCCGGGAAACCAAAGCTTTTGGGTTCCGGGGGAAGTATGGTTGCAAAGCTGAAACTTAAAGGAATTGACGGAAGGGCACCACCAGGAGTGGAGCCTGCGGCTTAATTTGACTCAACACGGGAAACCTCACCAGGCCCGGACACCGGAAGGATTGACAGATTGATAGCTCTTTCTTGATTCGGTGGGTGGTGGTGCATGGCCGTTCTTAGTTGGTGGAGCGATTTGTCTGGTTAATTCCGATAACGAACGAGACTCTAGCCTGCTAACTAGTCGCGTGACATCCTTCGTGCTGTCAGCGATTACTTTTCTTCTTAGAGGGACAGGCGGCTTCTAGCCGCACGAG
>NW_026062024.1:52500-60000 GCF_023897955.1 Schistocerca gregaria | reverse complement strand
CTGTGGCTGTACCAGTTTATCGCTTAACCTAACTGTGGCTGTACCAGTTTATCGCTTAACCTAACTGTGGCTGTACCAGTTTATCGCTTAACCTAACTGTGGCTGTACCAGTTTATCGCTTAACCTAACTGTGGCTGTACCAGTTTATCGCTTAACCTAACTGTGGCTGTACCAGTTTATCGCTTAACCTAACTGTGGCTGTACCAGTTTATCGCTTAACCTAACTGTGGCTGTACCAGTTTATCGCTTAACCTAACTGTGGCTGTACCAGTTTATCGCTTAACCTAACTGTGGCTGTACCAGTTTATCGCTTAACCTAACTGTGGCTGTACCAGTTTATCGCTTAACCTAACTGTGGCTGTACCAGTTTATCGCTTAACCTAACTGTGGCTGTACCAGTTTATCGCTTAACCTAACTGTGGCTGTACCAGTTTATCGCTTAACCTAACTGTGGCTGTACCAGTTTATCGCTTAACCTAACTGTGGCTGTACCAGTTTATCGCTTAACCTAACTGTGGCTGTACCAGTTTATCGCTTAACCTAACTGTGGCTGTACCAGTTTATCGCTTAACCTAACTGTGGCTGTACCAGTTTATCGCTTAACCTAACTGTGGCTGTACCAGATTATCGCTTAACCTAACTGTGGCTGTACCAGATTATCGCTTAACCTAACTGTGGCTGTACCAGATTATCGCTTAACCTAACTGTGGCTGTACCAGATTATCGCTTAACCTAACTGTGGCTGTACCAGATTATCGCTTAACCTAACTCAATTTGTCCCTTAACCTAACTCAATTTGTCCCTTAACCTAACTCAATTTGTCCCTTAACCTAACTCAATTTGTCCCTTAACCTAACTCAATTTGTCCCTTAACCTAACTCAATTTGTCCCTTAACCTAACTCAATTTGTCCCTTAACCTAACTCAATTTGTCCCTTAACCTAACTCAATTTGTCCCTTAACCTAACTCAATTTGTCCCTTAACCTAACTCAATTTGTCCCTTAACCTAACTCAATTTGTCCCTTAACCTAACTCAAGTTGTCCCTTAACCTAACTCAAGTTGTCCCTTAACCTAACTCAAGTTGTCCCTTAACCTAACTCAAGTTGTCCCTTAACCTAACTCAAGTTGTCCCTTAACCTAACTCAAGTTGTCCCTTAACCTAACTCAAGTTGTCCCTTAACCTAACTCAAGTTGTCCCTTAACCTAACTCAAGTTGTCCCTTAACCTAACTCAAGTTGTCCCTTAACCTAACTCAAGTTGTCCCTTAACCTAACTCAAGTTGTCCCTTAACCTAACTCAAGTTGTCCCTTAACCTAACTCAAGTTGTCCCTTAACCTAACTCAAGTTGTCCCTTAACCTAACTCAAGTTGTCCCTTAACCTAACTCAAGTTGTCCCTTAACCTAACTCAAGTTGTCCCTTAACCTAACTCAAGTTGTCCCTTAACCTAACTCAAGTTGTCCCTTAACCTAACTCAATTTGTCCCTTAACCTAACCCACGTTGTCCCTTAACCTAACTCAAGTTGTCCCTTAACCTAACTCAAGTTGTCCCTTAACCTAACTCAAGTTGTCCCTTAACCTAACTCAAGTTGTCCCTTAACCTAACTCAAGTTGTCCCTTAACCTAACTCAAGTTGTCCCTTAACCTAACTCAAGTTGTCCCTTAACCTAACTCAAGTTGTCCCTTAACCTAACTCAAGTTGTCCCTTAACCTAACTCAAGTTGTCCCTTAACCTAACTCAAGTTGTCCCTTAACCTAACTCAAGTTGTCCCTTAACCTAACTCAAGTTGTCCCTTAACCTAACTCAAGTTGTCCCTTAACCTAACTCAAGTTGTCCCTTAACCTAACTCAAGTTGTCCCTTAACCTAACTCAAGTTGTCCCTTAACCTAACTCAAGTTGTCCCTTAACCTAACTCAAGTTGTCCCTTAACCTAACTCAAGTTGTCCCTTAACCTAACTCAATTTGTCCCTTAACCTAACTCAATTTGTCCCTTAACCTAACTCAATTTGTCCCTTAACCTAACTCAATTTGTCCCTTAACCTAACTCAAGTTGTCCCTTAACCTAACTCAATTTGTCCCTTAACCTAACTCAATTTGTCCCTTAACCTAACTCAAGTTGTCCCTTAACCTAACTCAAGTTGTCCCTTAACCTAACTCAAGTTGTCCCTTAACCTAACCCACGTTGTCCCTTAACCTAACCCACGTTGTCCCTTAACCTAACCGACGTTGTCCCTTAACCTAACCGACGTTGTCCCTTAACCTAACCGACGTTGTCCCTTAACCTAACCGACGTTGTCCCTTAACCTAACCGACGTTGTCCCTTAACCTAACCGACGTTGTCCCTTAACCTAACCGACGTTGTCCCTTAACCTAACCCACGTTGTCCCTTAACCTAACCCACGTTGTCCCTTAACCTAACCCACGTTGTCCCTTAACCTAACCCACGTTGTCCCTTAACCTAACCCACGTTGTCCCTTAACCTAACCCACGTTGTCCCTTAACCTAACCCACGTTGTCCCTTAACCTAACCCACGTTGTCCCTTAACCTAACCCACGTTGTCCCTTAACCTAACCCACGTTGTCCCTTAACCTAACCCACGTTGTCCCTTAACCTAACCCACGTTGTCCCTTAACCTAACCCACGTTGTCCCTTAACCTAACCCACGTTGTCCCTTAACCTAACCCACGTTGTCCCTTAACCTAACCCACGTTGTCCCTTAACCTAACCCACGTTGTCCCTTAACCTAACCCACGTTGTCCCTTAACCTAACCCACGTTGTCCCTTAACCTAACCCACGTTGTCCCTTAACCTAACCCACGTTGTCCCTTTGCCTAACATAGTTCACTGCTCGGAATCTCTGGTGTCGTTGTTATCCTCATGTAGATGTCTTGCGAGTGTTGCTTACTTTCCACATATTCCTGCTATCCACTGTCAATTGTACTGCAATAGGACTATATCGCCGACCCCCCCCCCTCCCCCCCTCTGTCCCCCTCTGTCCCCCTCTTTGTGTCTCTGTCCTCTCAAGCTGGTCGGTCTGGCGTTTGAGTGTTAAATGAGCCTCGCAGCTGTTCAGTTGCATTCAGATGTCGACGCCCTCAGTGTACGTCGTGGTATGGTCTGTGTCCATTGTCCGCTGATGTCGTACGCGTAACCCACACGCTGTACCGATCATCGGTCGTTACGTACAGAGTGAAGTAGTGTGATACGTGTGACCGTACGCTGGCTGTGCCCAACGGTGTCGAATCTCAATTTCCATATGTTGTGCTTGATGCTACTTGTCTCGTCTCCCAATAACAGCTAGGTTGCACTGTGGTACGCCGTAGAGGCGTGTGGGAGGAACGTACGAACGCATTGTATGTCACCCTGGGTCGCTGGGGGTGGTGGTGCGGTGAGTCAGGTCAGGTCAGGTCAGCGTGAGCCGTCTGATGTAGTGACGCGTGTATTCCGACTTTGTCGTATTGCCTCACACAAAGTGCTACCCTGGTGGACCGCGTTCCATATCTGGGACATGCCGCAGATGCCGGTTGACAGTGGATCGCGGAAGGTACATCGCATACGTGCGCGGGCCACCTTCCACGTGTTCTCTTCTGCACATGTCGCAGTGTGTATGTGGTCTGATGTAGCGTGTCGTGACACATGACATCCTGGCATGCAAGAATTGTTGAATTCGCAAATGTAGGTGGACATCTACGTTTACTGCCCAAGATACGCAAATGAACTGGAAATCCGTTGTTGAGCGGTTGTTCACGCTGGAGGTGAATCTGTGATGGCGACGATCGGTACAGCTATTAACCGGTTGTTTCAGCGGTACCCGCCACATCCACACGCGTGACTAGGCCCATGTGGGTATGAAGCGATACGCGGCGGTGGCTTGGTGGGACTGTTCCCGGCCGGTGAAGGGGGGCCGCCCGGCGTGTTGGCCGCGCGCTGCGTGGGCGCACGCGCAACAGGCGGCTGGTGGGGGGCGCCGAGTGGCAGGAGCGCCAGCCGACGGGCCCGGCAGGCGGCGCAGCTACGCTGCGGCGCACCCTGCACGCGGCGCCTGGCGGCCAAAGTTGGTTCAGCCGAGCCCGGTGCGAAGCGCGGTGGACATCTGCAGTGTGCTGGTCTGATTGAGGACTGTGTGCGTTGAGGATGCGCCGCCGCCTGGCACTCGGCGCCGCGACGCCGTCTGCTGCTCGGTCGCCCCAGCGGTTCTCGCAGGTGGTTTGTATCGCAGTTGTGCGGACGTGTTGGCGCGTGCGCTGTGCTGGGAGAGTTCGCTTCTGCACCCAAGTGGGGCTTTGCCCTTGTGTGGCGCTGGCGTTGGAGCTGCCGGTCACCATAGGTGGCGCGTGTTGTCTCCCGCCGGCAATGCCACGACAGCACGCTCCCGGGCCTCTGTCGGCAGCGGCAAGCTCAGTTGGGAGCAAGGGTGTTCGCACTAAAACCGTCTACTCGCCTAACTCCGGGCGATTGCGCCTCTCTCGAAACCGACCAAGTACCTAGGACGGCGCTGCGCGCCGCCGGGACCTGAGAGGGTTTCGAGGTGTATCGTGCAGGGGAGCTCGGCCTCCTCCTGTTTGCAGAATAATTGAGCGGACGCTTGCGTGTTCGCGCGGGCCCCCGGGACACACTCCCGGGCGGCCGGCTGCTCAGCTCTAGTTGACGCAGCTCCCTGGTTGATCCTGCCAGTAGTCATATGCTTGTCTCAAAGATTAAGCCATGCATGTCTCAGTACAAGCCGCATTAAGGTGAAACCGCGAATGGCTCATTAAATCAGTTATGGTTCCTTAGATCGTACCCACGTTACTTGGATAACTGTGGTAATTCTAGAGCTAATACATGCAAACAGAGTCCCGACCAGAGATGGAAGGGACGCTTTTATTAGATCAAAACCAATCGGATTGGCTTGTCTGGTCCGTTTGCCTTGGTGACTCTGAATAACTTTGGGCTGATCGCACGGTCCTCGTACCGGCGACGCATCTTTCAAATGTCTGCCTTATCAACTGTCGATGGTAGGTTCTGCGCCTACCATGGTTGTAACGGGTAACGGGGAATCAGGGTTCGATTCCGGAGAGGGAGCCTGAGAAACGGCTACCACATCCAAGGAAGGCAGCAGGCGCGCAAATTACCCACTCCCGGCACGGGGAGGTAGTGACGAAAAATAACGATACGGGACTCATCCGAGGCCCCGTAATCGGAATGAGTACACTTTAAATCCTTTAACGAGTATCTATTGGAGGGCAAGTCTGGTGCCAGCAGCCGCGGTAATTCCAGCTCCAATAGCGTATATTAAAGTTGTTGCGGTTAAAAAGCTCGTAGTTGGATTTGTGTCCCACGCTGTTGGTTCACCGCCCGTCGGTGTTTAACTGGCATGTATCGTGGGACGTCCTGCCGGTGGGGCGAGCCGAAGGGGTGCTTTCGCGTCCCGAGGCGGACCCCGTTTAAATCCTACCAGGGTGCTCTTTGTTGAGTGTCTCGGTGGGCCGGCACGTTTACTTTGAACAAATTAGAGTGCTTAAAGCAGGCAAGCCCGCCTGAATACTGTGTGCATGGAATAATGGAATAGGACCTCGGTTCTATTTTGTTGGTTTTCGGAACCCGAGGTAATGATTAATAGGGACAGGCGGGGGCATTCGTATTGCGACGTTAGAGGTGAAATTCTTGGATCGTCGCAAGACGAACAGAAGCGAAAGCATTTGCCAAGTATGTTTTCATTAATCAAGAACGAAAGTTAGAGGTTCGAAGGCGATCAGATACCGCCCTAGTTCTAACCATAAACGATGCCAGCCAGCGATCCGCCGCAGTTCCTCCGATGACTCGGCGGGCAGCCTCCGGGAAACCAAAGCTTTTGGGTTCCGGGGGAAGTATGGTTGCAAAGCTGAAACTTAAAGGAATTGACGGAAGGGCACCACCAGGAGTGGAGCCTGCGGCTTAATTTGACTCAACACGGGAAACCTCACCAGGCCCGGACACCGGAAGGATTGACAGATTGATAGCTCTTTCTTGATTCGGTGGGTGGTGGTGCATGGCCGTTCTTAGTTGGTGGAGCGATTTGTCTGGTTAATTCCGATAACGAACGAGACTCTAGCCTGCTAACTAGTCGCGTGACATCCTTCGTGCTGTCAGCGATTACTTTTCTTCTTAGAGGGACAGGCGGCTTCTAGCCGCACGAGATTGAGCAATAACAGGTCTGTGATGCCCTTAGATGTTCTGGGCCGCACGCGCGCTACACTGAAGGAATCAGCGTGTCTTCCTAGGCCGAAAGGTCGGGGTAACCCGCTGAACCTCCTTCGTGCTAGGGATTGGGGCTTGCAATTGTTCCCCATGAACGAGGAATTCCCAGTAAGCGCGAGTCATAAGCTCGCGTTGATTACGTCCCTGCCCTTTGTACACACCGCCCGTCGCTACTACCGATTGAATGATTTAGTGAGGTCTTCGGACTGGTACGCGGCATCGACTCTGTCGTTGCCGATGCTACCGGAAAGATGACCAAACTTGATCATTTAGAGGAAGTAAAAGTCGTAACAAGGTTTCCGTAGGTGAACCTGCGGAAGGATCATTACCGACTAGACTGCATGTCTTTCGATGTGCGTGTCGTGTCGCGCAACACGCTACCTGTACGGCAGTGGCCGTGCGCCGCGTGCGGAACCACGCGTGCCTCTCAAAACTAGCGGAAGTGTTGTTGTTGTGTGGTACGAGCGCTGAAGCTCTGGAGCGGCTGGCCTGCGGTACCTGGCGCCTGGCGCCGGTTTTGAATGACGTTCGCCCGAGTGCCTGTCCGCTCCGGTGTGGAGCCGTACGACGCCCATCGGCTGTGAGGCCGTTGGACACAAAAAAAATAGTGGAACAGGGGCCGTCAGACGCCTCAGTCCCGCAAATGCTACTGTCTTGAAAGAGACAGTGGGAGACTGAAAAGGAAAAGATCACCCAGGACGGTGGATCACTCGGCTCGTGGGTCGATGAAGAACGCAGCAAATTGCGCGTCGACATGTGAACTGCAGGACACATGAACATCGACGTTTCGAACGCACATTGCGGTCCATGGATTCCGTTCCCGGGCCACGTCTGGCTGAGGGTCGGCTACGTATACTGAAGCGCGCGGCGTTTGTCCCGCTTCGGAGACGTGGGAGTGTCGTGGTCGCCTGTGTGGCCGGCCGCGTCTCCTTAAACGTGCGATGCGCGCCCGTCGCCTGGCGGTTCGCATACCGGTACTTTCTCGGTAGCGTGCACAGCCGGCTGGCGGTGTGGCGTGCGACACCTCGTACAACGACCTCAGAGCAGGCGAGACTACCCGCTGAATTTAAGCATATTACTAAGCGGAGGAAAAGAAACTAACAAGGATTCCCCCAGTAGCGGCGAGCGAACAGGGAAGAGTCCAGCACCGAACCCCGCAGGCTGCCGCCTGTCGTGGCATGTGGTGTTTGGGAGGGTCCACTACCCCGACGCCTCGCGCCGAGCCCAAGTCCAACTTGAATGAGGCCACGGCCCGTAGAGGGTGCCAGGCCCGTAGCGGC